>NC_053434.1:2031008-2260057 GCF_007990345.1 Gossypium hirsutum | reverse complement strand
TGCTCGGAGGAGGGGCTGGGAAAGCCCAAATACCCAGTGGTGATTATTTCAGGCAACGAGTACAGGATCTGGAATACAACTGGCGCCAAGGGTCATAATCCAAAAACCTGTAGCTTTCCTTACAAAGATAGCAAAAAGGTTCCTTGGAATTACGACTGCAATGTGATGATCACGGGAGAGGAGAACCCGATAAATACTTCAGAAGAGGTAATGACGCAGGCTTCTATACGCGTAGTGGAAAACGTTACGACCTGGGAAATACAAAAAGGGAACCTATAAAAGGAAAAGCCTTGGCGGTTGAACAAGATAAAACGAAGACGACCGGAATTGAACCGCAAATTAACACACCGGTGACTGAAAATGAGGCTAGAGAATTCCTAAAATCTTGAAGCATAGCGAGTATAGCGTGGTGGAACAATTGCATAAGCAACCCGCTCGCATCTCAGTGCTCGAGTTACTTCTAAGTTCAGAGATACATCGTAATGCGTTGGTAAAAGTGCTAAATGAGACTTATGTCGCTAAAGATATCTCAGTGAACAAATTGGATCGCCTGGTTAACAATATAAATGCTGATAACTTCATCTTCTTCAACAATGATGAGATCCCGCAGGTATGATTACCAGCTGCACATCACTGCCGTTGTAAAGGGTATCTACGCGGTACGTGACAATGGATCGCCCTGATGTTCGCCCCTCCACATAAACAGGCTACCTGTGGATAGTTTCACATGAATCATGCAAAATATAGTGAGAGCATTGATGCACTCAGAGAAAAGTATGGAAGAATCGAGATACCTCTATTGATTGGTCCAAATACATACGAGGTGGACTTTTGGTAATGGATATTAAACCATCTTACAATTGCCTATTGGGAGGCCTTGGATCCATTCTGCAGGAGCTGTACCATCGTCACTTCACCAAAAGTTAAAATTGGTGATGGAGGGTCGATTGGTGACTATAGGTGCAGAAGAAGACATCATTGCATCAGTCACCGATGATATGCCATACATAGAGGCTGATAGTGAAGCGATAGAATGTTCATTCCGATCATTGAAATTCGTAAATGCCACATTTGTCATCGAGATGAGCAAAATCCAGAGCCTAAGATATCCAAAGCTACGTCAATGAGCTTACAGCTAACGATGGAAAGGGAGCATTGCCTGGAAGACGATTGGGAAAATACCTCCAGGGAAGGGTTGGAGTACCGATACTAGTTAATAAACAGGACCGTTATGGTTTGGGATATAAGCCTGATGCGAGGGAAAGGAGGAAAGAGATGGAGAAAAAGCAAGAAAAGAGAAGAGCACATATGGGCGGGATAGAAGTCAAGTGGGGACCGATAACCTTTCCCCATATATCTAAGACTTTTGTTTCAAGGGGAATTGTCCACCCTGAAGAGAAAGAGGAGGTTACAGAAGGAAGGATTGAGAGGTTGGACATCAATGCCATATCCGCGGAAGAAAGGGTGGAAAGGAATTTATCGGGCATTCGTCCTTACGAACCTGGAAGTGTTTTGAATAACTGGACTGCAGAAGAGATCCCTGTAACATTTAGAACTAATTCAGAGTAATATTCAGAACACTTGTTGCCCTAAGCCTGGGGGTGATAAGAATCTTTGTAAAAGGCACATGTCCAAAATCTAATTTCAGTGAAAACTTATCATTCAGTTTCATCTTGAGCAAATATTCTTTCATTCTTTTCATTCCCTTTATAATCATAGTATGCATACAAGTATTCTTAGATTCTTTTATTTGGGCCTCCATTTGTTCCAATAACAGGTCTTCAGATATCAACGAGATGAGCGACTCTGTTACTAATTCAGAGTCTCTATTTGGGCAAGACATGAGTATAGATAATCCTCAAGATTTTGAAGGTGACCAAGACAGCGTTTTATCTCCGGATTTGTTAAGAATGATGGAAGAAGAAGAAAAACAAATTCTACCCTATAAGGAGTCAGTAGAAGTTGTGATCTTAGAAGAGGGCAGAGAGGTAAAAGTTGGCGCTTGCATTGCCAAGGAAACAAGGCGAGACCTTGTTGAGTTGCTTCAAGAGTTTAAAGATGTCTTCGCATGGTCCTACCAAGATATGCCAGGTTTAAGTACTGATATCGTGGTGCACCGATTGCCTATAAGGGAAGAATGCAAACCAGTCCAACAAAAGCTTCGAAGGATGAGGCCTGATGTCTTGCTAAAAATAAAGGAAGAAGTCAAGAAGCAATTCGACGCTGGTTTCTTACAGGTGGTCAAGTACTCAGAATGGGTAGCCAATATAGTCCCTGTTCCTAAGAAAGATGGGAAGGTGCGAATGTGTGTGGACTATAGAGACTTGAACAAAGCCAGCCCAAAAGATAATTTTCCACTGCCTCATATCGATACCTTGGTAGACAACACGGCCGGATACTCACTGTTCTCTTTCATGGATGGTTTCTCCGGGTACAACCAAATTAAGATGCTTTCTGAAGACAAGGAAAAGACCACATTCATAACGATGTGGGGGACGTTTTGTTATAAAGTGATGCCTTTTGGATTGAAAAATGCGGGAGCAACGTATCAGAGAGCCATGGTAGCATTATTCCATGATATGATGCATAAAGAGATAGAAGTTTATGTCGATGACATGATCGCAAAATCCAGAACAGAAAAAGAACACGTGCAAGTTCTGAGAAAACTGTTTCTGAGGTTAAGGAAGTTCCAGCTAAAACTTAACCCAGCCAAGTGTACTTTCGGGGCTAGATCAGGAAAACTGCTAGGATTCTTAGTCAGCGAAAAGGGAATTGAAATTGACCCAGACAAAGTTAAGGCCATACAAGAATTACCTCCGCCAAGTACTCAAAAAGAAGTTCGGGGTTTCCTAGGAAGACTAAATTACATCGCTCGGTTCATTTCACAATTAACTGAGAAGTGTGACCCCATATTCCGTCTTCTTAGGAAACACAATCCAGGTGTATGGGATGAGGAGTGCCAGAAAACTTTCGAAAGAGTTAAACATTACTTGTCCAACGCCCCAGTACTGATGCCACCTAGCCCTGACAAACCACTGATACTATACTTGGCAGTATTTGAGAATTCCATGGGGTGCGTGCTCGGCCAACATGATGAGTCAGGACGAAAAGAAAGAGCGATCTATTATCTCAGTAAGAAGTCCACTGAATGCGAAACGAGATATTCGCCAATTGAAAAATTATGTTGCGCATTGGTTTGGACTACTCGGAGATTGAGACAATACATGTTGTACCATACGACTTGGTTAATACATGTTGTACCATACGACTTGGTTAATCTCAAAGTTAGACCCTTTGAAATACATGATGGAGTCAACTGCTCTAAACGGAAGGATGGCCCGATGGCAAATTCTACTATCTGAATTTGACATAACCTATGTGAATCAAAAGGCTGTAAAAGGGAGCGCGATAGCAGATTTTCTAGCAAGTAGAGCCCTGGACGATTATGAGCCTTTGAACTTTGACTTCCCAAATGAGGATCTGATGTATGTGGCAACTACTGAAGCGAGCACACAAGAAGGCAATACTTGGAAATTAAATTTTAACGGAGCCTCAAATGCCATGGGCAACGGGATTGGGGCAGTCTTGGTATCTCCAAACGGTGATCATTATCCTTTCACCAGTAAACTAGATTTTGATTGTACAAATAACATGGCGGAATATGAAGCATGTATCATGGGAATCCGCGCGGCTATGGAACGCAAAATCAAGGTGCTTGAGGTATATGGGGATTCGGCATTGGTAATTTATCAGCTCAAAGGCGAATGGGAAACAAGAGACCCTAAGTTGATTAGTTACCGAAGGATAGCCCTAGAATTGATTGAGGAGTTTGACGACATCACTTTTTGTTATCTCCCACGAGACGAGAATCAGATGGCCGACGCTTTAGCTACATTGGCTTCCATGATCAAAGTAAATAGACCAGAGGATGTGAAGCCTATCCAAATGAGCATTTATGAGGTTCCAGCCCACTGTTGTAATATTGACGAGGAAGAAGAAAAGGACGACAACCCTTGGTATCAGGACATATTGCGATACGTGAAAAATTGTGAATACCCAAACCAAGCAACTGAGAATGACAAGAGAATGTTGAGGAGGCTGGCCAGTGGTTACATTTTAGATGGAGAAATCCTGTACAAAAAGGAAAAGATCAGGTTCTGTTAAGATGTGTAGACGCTGTGGAGGCCAAGCAGATCTTGGAAGAAGTCCATGATGGTATTTGTGGAACACACGCTAACGGTTTCACAATGGCCAGACAGATCATGAGATTTGGATATTATTGGTCTACCATGGAAGGAGACTGCATCAAGTATGCTAAGAAGTGCCATAAATGCCAGATTTACGGAGACAAAACTCATGTGCCTCCATCACCTCTTCACGTCATGACTTCCCCATGGCCTTTCTCCATGTGGGGCATGGACGTCATTGGGCCGATATCGCCAAAGGCTTCAAACGGACATCGTTTCATTTTTGTAGTGATTGACTACTTTACTAAGTGGGTAGAGGCTACTTCTTACGCCAACGTCACAAAGACAGCTGTCAGCAAGTTTTTAAAGAAGGAAATCATATGTCGGTATGGAATGCCTGAAAGGATCATATCAGACAACGCATTAAATTTGAATAATAACACGATAGCAGAGGTTTGTAATCAATTCAAGATCAAGCACCACAACTCATCGCCATATCGTCCAAAGATGAATGGTGCGGTGGAGGCAGCCAATAAAAATATCAAAAAGATTATGGGGAAAATGACTGAGACCTATAGAGATTGGCACGAGAAGTTGCCATTCGCCCTCTATGCTTATCGAACATCCGTCAGGACTTCTACCGAGGCAACACCATTCTCTTTGGTTTATGGAATGGAGGCAGTGCTACCAATTGAGGTTGAAATTCCCTCTCTCCGAGTTTTTTCAGAACTAAAGTTAGACGAAGCAGAATGGGTCCAAGCCCGATATGATCAGCTAAACTTGATTGAAGAAAGGAGGTTAAGAGCTATCCGTCATGGTCAAATGTACCAGAAACGAATGATGCGAGCTTACAATAAGAAAGTTCGTCCTAGAAACTTCCATGAAGGGGACTTGGTACTGAAGAAGATCCTTCCCATACAAAAGGACTTCAGAGGAAAGTGGATGCCAAACTGGGAGGGACCTTATGTAGTAAAAAAGGCCTTTTCAGGAGGGGCATTAATTTTAACTGGGATGGATGGCAAAAGCTTGCCCAATCCTGTGAATTCGGATTCAGTGAAGAGGTACTTTGCCTAAAAAAAAAAAAAAAAAAAAGGGGGAGAGGCCAAGGCGAAAACCCGCAAAGGACACCTTGAGACCAAAGGGGCTTTGAATTGAAAACCCAGGGATGGGCAATTCGAATTTTCGATCAAAGTGGAGGCATAGAGTAGTTTTGTCTTCTCCGAATTAACGAGAAGGAGAGATGCTACATCTTGGGGCATCAACAAAGTCTTTTAGGATTTCTAAACACAGAGTTTGTGCAGAGGAGCTCATGCTGCGATATCTGGAGCACCTGTTTTTTTATTTACCTTAGCAAAATTTGCTATTTGTTCATTTAAAGCTCTGCTTTCAATAAAATTCCATCTTATTCATTGTGATAATCTTTTTCATCATATCTCAGCAAAGTTTGCTATCTTGATTGATTTATTCTTTTCGAGCTTTGCTCTCAGCAAATTTTATTTTGTCCATTTTGATAATCTTTCAAGCACTTTTCCTTGAAATAACGATTAATGGATTGACAATACACATGCAGAAGGAGTTCTGCATATTACTCTGAAAGTTTCTAAATAACACGAGGACCTGAAACAGGACTGTTGTTTAGAGCTGACCGAACTTAAGGGTTAGAAGCATTGGAGGAAGAATAGTCCAAATTATATCTATTTCTTTAGGTTTTCTGTCAAAGGTACCGGCTGAACAAGAAAACATCAGTGATAGAATCTTGATGAACAATGAGGAATGACAACCTAAACATTAAAAATGGATCATTCTCATGACATTCTACAAATATAATACATACACATCTAGTTAGGAGCATTTGATTCATTCTGATCATGTCATCCTAAACACTAGGCGTAAATAGATCCTATCTTCCTATATTGGTAGGAAGTGGATCGAAGATGCAGATCTTGTCTTCCCATATTGGTGGCGAAGTAGATTGCAGAAAGCAGATCTTGTCTTCATGTATTGGCGTGAAGTAGATCAAAGGTAGCAGATCCGGTCTTCCTATATTGGTAGGAAGTGGATCAAAGATGCAGATCTTGTCTTCCCATATTGGTGGCGAAGTAGATTGCAGAAAGCAGATCTTGTCTTCATGTATTGGCGTGAAGTAGATCGAAGGTAGCAGATCCTATCTTCCTATATTGGTAGGAAGTGGATCAAAGATACAGATCTTGTCTTCCCATATTGGTGGCAAAGTAGATCGAAGAAAGCAGATCTTGTCTTCATGTATTGGCGTGAAGTAGATCGAAGGTAGCAGATCCTATCTTCCTATATTGGTAGGAAGTGGATCGAAGATGCAGATCTTGTCTTCCCATATTGGTGGCGAAGTAGATTGCAGAAAGCAGATCTTGTCTTCATGTATTGGCGTGAAGTAGATCAAAGGTAGCAGATCCGGTCTTCCTATATTGGTAGGAAGTGGATTGACGATGCAGATCTTGTCTTCCCATACTGGTGGCGAAGTAGATCGAAGAAAGCAGATCTTATCTTCATGTATTTGGCGTGAAGTAGATCGAAGATTACAGATCTTGCCTTCCTGTATTTGGCAGCGAAGAAGATCGAAGATGGCAGATTTTACCTCCCTGATTACAGTGGAGTACATTAAAGCTGGTAGTTCTATCTCCCTGGACAACAGTGGAATAGATCGAAGAAAACAACATTCAGTCTTATCTCCCTAAGCAGTAGTGGAGCAGACTAAAAACACAAATCTCATCCCCATGGAGTCATAACAAAGTAGATTGAAGCTACAAGGCGTATCTGAAGTTGCCGTGAAGTGGATCAAAGCAAGAAGACGTAGTGGACTGAAATGAGGTTACTTGAAGAAGATAAGCACCATAAAATCAAGACTCGGCGAGACCGGGCAAAATTGGCCTTCTTAGTCTTTGCTCTGTTCTCGTTACACGACAACAAGCAAAGAGGGGCAGCTGTACGAGCCCATTTTGCCCAGGCCCATACCAACAAAATAACTCAAATAATAAACCCAAAAGTAACAGCCCATTTACAAACCCAAACTCTGACCCAAAATTTAAACCCAAACAAATCAAAATCCTAAAGCCCAAATGGCCCAAAATCTAAAACATTTTTCAGCAAAATTCAGCAGCAAACCCTAGCTGGCCGCCGCATGCCTCGCGTGGCCTCCTCGTCTGCCACGCCCAGCTCTCCATGCCACCATGTCGGCCACCTGCTCCTCCTCCACTACCAGCACCTCCATACCCTGCAAGATCAAGACAAAAAACAGGATAGAATAATAGAAAAAGGATGTAAAATGGGTTATAAAACCCGAAATGAAAAACGGAAAGAGGGGGTTTTTTTTTTCTTTGGGTTCTTCTTCTTTTTTGTTTGTTTTTTCGGCATTTGAATACAAAAAAACAGAAGTTAGAGTTTTAAAAAAATACATAGATCTCAGTACTGAGATAGCAAGCATTCGGAAAAAAGGAAAGGCAAACGGAAAAGGTTACTTTTTTTCGATTTCTATATACATATCTATACATTTTTAAAGTTAATATAAACCTAAAATCTATATATTCTAAGACCAAGAACAAATAACAAAAAAAAATTAAAAAAAATATTTTTTTTACCTTTTCCAGACACCGCATGCGGTGGCCGGCGCCGGCGCCGGCGAGCCTCCGGTGGCCGTCCGGTGACCGGCCCTGGCCGGATTCCCCTCCCTTCTCTCTCCCTTCTCTCTTCCCTCTCTCTTTTTTTTTCTTTCCCTCTCCCCAAATGATTTTTTTTTGGTTAGTTTAGGCCTTATATAGCCCTCCAAAACGACGTCGTTTTGGGGCTACACTTAAGCCCCAAAACGACGTCGTTTTGGCCATGCCCGACCCATCCGACCCGACCCGCTAGAGGATCCGCGTGTTTTCATTTGAATGGGATATTTATGCGCGCAGTCCTTCCGCTTTTCTGATGCTTCACAATTAAGTTTTTTATGGTTTTCAATTTGGCCCTATAATTTCTCGCGCTTTTCGATTTAGTCCCCGCCAATGTGCTGCGTTTTAAAGGAAAGGAATAATTGTTGTTTCGGTCCCCCAACGTTTCACGCGCGTACAATTAAGTCTCTTTTCTTTGTTTTCATTTCAAATTGGCCCCACAACTTTGTTTTTAATTCAATTTTAGTCCTTTTTTTGTTGATTTTTATATCTTTATTAAATATCCTTGTTATTTTTATATACCATTATTATTATTATGTATTAGTATATATTTTTATTATGTACGTGTATACCTATATATATTCTCATATTTAATATTTTTATTTCACTTTATTTTAATATTTTATTAATGTTATGTTTGTTTCTTTTATATTCCAATGTTATCATTATTATTATTCTTATTATTTTTATTAGTTTATGCTTTGTTATATATTTATATATTTATAATACGTATATATACTTGATATATTTGTATATACCTCGGTAATATTATTACTAGTTTTCAATATACGCATATATTACCTAAATATTTTAGTATTATGTAAATATTTTAACATTATATTATATATGTATTTATATATTACGTATGTACATATACCTTTTAATATTATATTTTGTATTACGTAAATATTATTTTAAATACTGTATTGTATATATATATATATGTCCTTAGTACCACGTTACATATATATTGTGTATATACTTGTTTTCTTACCCTTATTATATTCATTGTTAATACATTTATTTTTTTTATACATGTATACGTACCCTTTTTTTATAATATTATTTTTTACACATATATGTATATATTTATCTATGTTTTCATATTCTATAATTTATATGCATTTCTTATTTTATGGCTTAAAATTATATATGCATATACATTTTTACATAATTGTATTTATTGTCATCATTGTTATTTGGTGTTTGTTTATTTATTCGTGTACACTTGTGCTTTTTTTTTTAAATGTTAGTTCTATTTATTTATTTGTACGCTTTGTTTATGTAATCGCCTCGTCATTTCATTTTGCCTATTGCATTGTTGTTACTCACTTTACTTTGCTCACCTTGTCGTATTCGTTATTGTTTTGTCAAGCATTGACACTAAACACCAAAAGGAAAATTTTTCTAAATAAGGCAATATTTCGCGTTTGGAAACTCGAGAAAACGTGCCCTAACGTGCTGGGTTTCGATTTCTCGTTTGACTAAATAGCCAAATATCCTCTTAAAGCTTCAAAGTATGGTTTCATTAAACTATAAGGTGATCTTGGTTTCGATGGTTTAGAGTATCGTGTCCTAACGTGCTGGATGTGATATTCCTTCGGAACAAGAGAATCTTATGTTTCAATTCACGATATCAGATTTTCTTTTAAGAATCGTATTTTTTTTAAACTCTTCAAATTTTTAATTTTCGACACTAAGACACTAATTAATCAACTAGGTACCAATTTTGGGCGTATCGAGGGTGCTAATCCTTCCTCGTGCGTAACCGGCTCCCGAACTCATTTTTCTGAATTTCGTAGACCAAAATCGTTGTTTTAATAAAATTAAATCATTTATTAAAAACAACCACTTTTTTTGAGGTGACCCGATCACACCTCGTCAAAAAAGGATTGGTGGCGACTCCCGTTTTCATTCTTTTTTTAAATCCAAGTCGACCCCGTTTTCATTCAAAAAAATGGTGTCAACAGCTAGTATCTCAACCGGCTCTTTTTCATAGTATAGATTACATCAAATCTCAATATCCTTTGTCGATATAACATGCAAGAGATTTGATCTCTATAATCTTCTGAGCTTTAAATCATGAAAAATTATCATAAACTTTCTGTAACTTCAGAAGCAAAACCAAACAATATTTTACCGGTCCGAATTTTCTACAACTTCACATAGCCCAACAGAACAAGAACTTAATTTCTCTTTCAACCCGATCTTCAAAATGTTCTTCCAAGGTGAATCTTTAAGAAATACCATATCAGTAACAAAATACTCAATATCCCAACATTTCAAGTCTATATATAATTTCTGTTTGTCAAAACTGCTTTCAGTCTATCTCGAATTACTTCCACTTTTCTTCAATTTCACGAATCATACAGCTCCGCATATTCTTTTTCAAAAATAGAGATAATTCCAACTTAGACTCCATAAAAATTTTATCCCATTTCCATTCTGATGTCACCACTGGTTGTAACAGTTCTGAAGATATCTGTACCTAATATAACCATTTATATGCAAATTCAAAGTATTGCTTTTCATTTCCCAGTCTTCAATACATCTGTCTCAAATCACTGCACATCTTATTCTTCCAAAATGCATAGACATAGTACTACTATAATTTCATGTAAATTCTCCTGTATAAGTTCTGAATCTCTCTGTTCAGCTTTTATTTCTAAATAGCAAACAACCATCATATCCAATCCGAAATGTTCAATCAGAAATCATCTGTATACTATATCCATTTAACTGATAACTCATTACCACATTTCTGAACTTCGCAGATCTGCTGTAAAGAAGTCGGTTTAATTTTTTTATCTCTACCAAAATTGATCCATCTTCAAATGATAACAGTCAGATGTTCATAGCTCATAACACAAAACAAAGCTTTCAATTTGAATATACATACATTCATTTGTCTTTTCGAATGATAATTAATTATCATATCTTGATCTTTTAATGCAAGAACAATAACTACCACTTCCGAATCAGGTATCAAATAATTCTTCCCATGTGATTCTAACATTTCGTAACATAAACCATTACTTTACTCTCTTTTTTTTGCATCAAAACACTGCTATCCCTGTAAATCACAAGTTTCTTTATCAGATTTCAGACTGAACCAGAACTAGTGCTTTAGTTAACTGAGCTTTCAACTAATCAGAACCTTACTAACGTCTATCTGATCATTCCAATTCCACATCTTTCTGTAATAACCGACTAGTTTTAGAAAACCTCTTATTTCAAATATATTTTTCATTATCATTTGAGTTACAAAATCTATAGCACATTCAACTTCTTCAATCAACAGTAGTTCGGGCAACTCTTCTGGAAACACATTAGAATTCTCTTGCACTATTGCCACTGATTTAAACCTTAACTTAAATACTTTAATATTCAATACATAAACAAGGTAAATACCATGACCCCTTTCCGGCATATATCTGTGTTGGCATGTTCAATATCACAATAGACAATTAGCTCAATCTTCTCTGATTCAACAAAACATTTCATCATTCTAACCTTGCAGTATAATATACTTTTGCTTATAATTTACCACCATATCATGCAGAATTAACCATTCCATTATTGAGATTATATCAAACAGTAAGAACATCAAATCGATCAGAAAATAGTAGTATCATTATCAAACAGTTCTTGTAGATCTTATCAGCCCATAAATACTAATCTGAAAAATTTAATGCTTCAACACAAAAAATTTCAGCAAACTCAACAGGCAAATCTTTAATAGATACTGAACTTATGTAATCATAGGAATAGTCAAACCAAGATCAATTTAAAATAATCATATTAATGTCGATAAAGAAGAAAGTGCCTGTAATGACATTCGGTAGAGATAAATCTTCTTATATACAATTAACATATACCCTGGCTGATGTTCATTCTCCAGATTTTATAGTGAAGTCATTTGTCACACTTCGGCTTTCACTCGTATTTTTGAGATTACAGGGTAACCTACCTCTGTTAACTACATTACTCGGTCTTGAACTCTGAATAATGTCTTTTTCAATTTTTTTTCAAGCAATCACTAAGATAATAATCAGAAGAATCATATCTAATCACATATTTCACTATTTATTCTACATTCCTCAGCTTTTTATCTTCTTTTAAACCATCTTAAAACCATTTGTACCTTATAGTTTCTATCGGAATATACCCTCTGATATATTTATTTAATCAAACAAATTCCCTTCATACACAGTTGCAGGTATATGATCCTGTTTAAGCTTCAAGAATTCTGTACGTTTCTGATTAAGAAATTTCTGACTAATATATATATATTTCTTTTAGAACTCATCTCAGAAAATTTCCAAATAACCCTTAATCACAACATAATCAAATTTTCTACCACTGATAACCTAAATCTTTTAACATAAATATCATACCCTTCTAACATTTAATCGGCGAACAGAACAATTCATTTACAATTCCGATAATATTCTCTAACCAGATTTCAATTCTTTCAAAATCATTCTCAACTGTAATTCTCAATGTAACGCCCCTTACCCGAGACTGTTGCCGAAGTCGAGCACAAGGCACTACTAAACTTATTTGAGCACTTAACCAAATTCAGATAATTTATATCATACTTTTCAGACAAGCTGTCCAATTGCGTCATAGTTGCTAAATAATTCATATCTCGAGTTATAAAACTCAAAATCAAAATCCGTAAATTTTCCCAGAATTTATACTCATATATCTACTTACCAATTTTTTTCTAGAATTTTTGGTCAAGCCAATTAGTACAGTTTATTAGTTAAAATCTCCCCTGTTTCAGGGTTTGACTACTCTGACCTCTGTGTATTACGAATCAGATATCTCTCTATACAGAGCTTCAATGACTATGCCGTTTGTCTCTAATAAAACTAGACTCAATAAGGAATCTGTACATATAAAGTATGACTTCTAATTATCTTTGTAAAATTTATGGTGAATTTCCAAAGTCAGAACAGGGGATCCAGAAATCGCTCTGGCCCTGTTTCACAAAAATTTAAACATCTCATAAAATATAACTCATATACCTATTTTGCTTCTTCCATATGAAAATAGACTCATCAGGATTCGATTCCATAACTTATTCATTTTTTAATTTCATTTCTACTATTTTTAGTGATTTTTCAAAGTCAAACTACTGCTACTTACCAAAAACTATTTTAGTACAAATATTGTTAACTAGTTTATAACATCTTTACTTCAATTCATTCAAACTCTATACATGCCATATAAATCTTTAAACATAAAACAAAAACTACCGGAATTGATCTGAATAGTGTGCCCTGTTGTGTTGATCCGATCTACCAACTTCTCTTTAATTCAATCTACAAAAGAAATTATCAAACACACACAAGTAAGCTTATTGAAGCTTAGTAAGCTCATAGGCATAAAAACACAAATCATATCAAATATTGTACACAATCATATATCTATTAGTTTAACTATTTCATCCTCCAAATCACAATTTCATTAATAACTCATTGGAATAATTTCCATATGGCTACTCACAATTTAACTCCCTTAGGCCCATTTCTCATTTACTTCATTGTCAAATTAGGGAACAATAAGGGAATTGAGTGCTTCATTATCACATTGCCATAGTAAACTATGGACTTTCACATTGTTACGCATCACACACCGAAGCCATAGCCTTGCCATGGTCTTACACGGTTCACATATCATACCGAAGCCATATCCCAGACATGGTCTTATACGGAATCACATTATCACATTATACCGATGCCATAGCCCAGCTATGGTCTTATACGGAGTCACATTATCACATTGCACCGATGCCATAGCCCAGATATGGTCTTAATCGGGCACACTTATCACATATTTTTCGTCAATTCATCAGGGTCACAGAATAGAAGCACTCAAATCCATTGTTCCAACTAATTTGTACTTTTAGTTACACATTATTTATTAGTTAATGCAAATTGATAGTATTCATCAACAATAAAATACTTTAACAATCATAAGATTTTCATATCAAAACATTGAACTTTGCCATATGAACTTAGCTGGACTAATTTGCAAAAGTCATAGAAATTCAGGGACTATTCTTGAATTTTCTCCTTTCCACGATTCAGTTCGTTTTCTTGATCTATAATTATAAAATCATTCCTTCATTAGCATCCATTTCAATTCTATTCTATTTCACAATTTATGCCCTTAAATTTTCGAAATTACACAATTACCCTAAAATTTTCAATTTTTACAATTTAGTCCCTGCTCAATTTATTCATCAATTGAACTAATTCTTCTCAAATAACACTTTATTTAAACATTATAAACTATTTCACAGCCTTTGACATTCAAAGTTTCATCACAAAACCCTAATTTTATAACTTTCACAATTAGGTCCTAAATAATGATTTCTATGAAAATCTCTTCATAAAATCATCATATAATAGAATTAAAACCTCAATTCCATGATAAATCATCATAAAATTTCAGCACTTATTCATGGAAACTTTCAAAATTATCCATATAATCAAAAACTAATGAATTAAACATATGGACCTAGTTGTAAAAGTCATAAAAACATAAAAATTGTCAAGAAAAAGCAAGAATTAAACTCACATGATGTAAAAATATGAAAAACCAGCTTTCTCCAGACCTTCTATAGCGTTTTGGCTGAGAAAATATGAAGAAATGTCTAGAATTTTCAATTACATCATTATTTAACTATTAACTTTTATGCTATTTCCAATTTTGCCCCTTGTTCACATTGTTTTCTTGCTTATTTCATACCCAAACCGTCCAACCATTAACCTTTGGGTCTAATTGCTCTTTAAATCCATCTTTTTAAATACTTAATCTATTTACTCACAATTTAACAAATTTTGCGCTATTTTCAATTTAGTCCTTTTTAATTAATTAGCCATCCAAACGTTAAAATTTTCTAACGAAACTTTAATACTAACTCAATGACACTCCATAAATATTTATAAAAATATTTATAGCTCGATTTTCAACTTTGAGGTCTCGATACCTCATTTTTGACCCGTTTGACCTAATAAATTCTTTTAATTCACTAATTTCACCATTTCACAAATTCTTCTAAATTCTTGCTTGACTCATAAATATTAAATTACTATCTTGTTCAATCTTATTTTTCGAATTTAGTGATCTCAAATCACCATTTCCGACACCACTGAAAATTAGGCCGTTACACTCAATTCATCCACACCATATATATACATGTACATATCATTAATAGCAGATAACTTACCCGTTCAGACAAGCTCTACACCTTGAAGCACTTCGGGAACCGATTAAGAAACACGAGGGATAGATACTGTAGCAGATACAATTTCTTCTACTCACTGAAGAACATCAGTTATAATTCTAAATAATTATGTATCATTTCTTTTTCTATTATTTCATCAGTCATCATTCAGTAATTAATTACCCATTGAGTTTATACCCAGTATTGTTGATTCAGTTTTCATCTAATTCACGAGACTATTCATCTCCAGTACACATTTCATAATCAATACCATCGATATTTTCCTCTAACATTTTCACTATAAAACAGTACCAAACAAATATATCAGTATCTGATCCCGACTCAATTTCGACTCAATTATGGCATGTACCTCTAGACTCAATTCTGAGCTCGATTTAGTCCGAGAATCGACTAAACCTGAATAGCTCTGATACCACTAAATGCAACGCCCCTTAACCCTATACCGTCATTGAAACAGGGTTACGAGACATTACCAGTCAGTACATTCCAATTCCGGTCATTAATTAAAATAAATATTCACACACATCCTAGTTTTAAGATGTCGTCCCTTTAATGGGCCTTCGCGGTCCAATATGAACAGTAAATTCAATTCGGGACTAATTTAGAATCACTACGAATTTTTAGTAAATTTCAAAATTCATACTACATACCGTTGCCAACCATAATTTACTCATTTCATCAATACTTTTACAACTTAAATGACTCTCATTAAACATCCTGGGTACATGCCATTACCAATGCTCAACATACTTTACCTCATTGAATTCGGGATCGGCCTGGGATGCTGATTCAACGATCTAGCCTTAACTTAACCTGCGCACGGAAACAAACCGTACGCTGAGTATACACTCAGTGGTATTTCTATAATCTGAACACTTAAACAATTATAAAACATATTAATTTATATATATATATTAAACTATTCAAACTCAATGAGAATTCAAACATTCACTTTCCGACTAATGTTTTGGTCTACTTTAAATTCAAAATCATTTATTATTTTTCAATAGCAATTAATCAATCAGTAATGTTCATTAACTCTCAGAACAATTATTTATTCAATAACAGTCAGTTATTTGGTAACAATCAAATATTCAATAATAACCAGTTATTCAGTATCGATCAATTGATCGATTATCCAGTAACAGTCAATTATTCAGTAAAATCAGATATTCAGTAACAATTACGTTATTTAGTAACAGTCATTCATTCAGTGACAATCAATTATTCAGTAATGATCAATTATTCAGTAATATTCAATTATTCAGTAACAGTCTAATATCCAGTAGCAATCAATTATCCGGTAACAGTCAATTATTCAGTAATAATCAGTTATTTTATACCTTTATTTACCCTATTAACATGACTCGGACTCAGACGGATACACGGATTCAATCAACACACCAGTACGGCACATAGTGCCTCATCGGTCGAAGCCGGAACAGTAATAGTAACAGTAGCAGTACGGTACACAGAGTACCTCATCGGAACAAATCCGGAACAGTAACAGTAACAGTAACAGTACAGTAACAATATCCAACACACAAAGTGCCGAATCGGTAACGGTAATAGTAATAATATTCGACACACAAAGTGCCGAATCGGTAACGGTAACAGTAACAATATTCGACACACAAAGTGCCGAATCGGTAACAGTAGCAGTAGCGGTAACAGTAACCAGCACATAAGTGCCTAAAATACGGCACATAAAGTGCCTGATCGGTAAAGCCAATAAATTCCGTACTCTTCCAATCCTATGGTATACCAATTATATCCGACTAGCCCGACAAGTTAATAGGGAATTTAATTCTTATTTCAATTTTACTTAATATTCATATTTATCCCTATTAACAAGACTCGAACTTTGGCGGATATGCGGATTCCAACCAAACACACCAGTATGGCACTCAGTGCCTGAACACTTCTAAATCCTATGGCATGCCAACTATATCCGACTCAGTCCGACTAGTTAATAGGGTATTTAATTCACTTTTCAGTATAATTTCTATCTTAGTTCAGTATTAATTATAATTCACTTTCTCAATTCAATAATTCTTTCCTTAATATACCATTCCAATAATTACATATATTCACAAATTTTCACAATCTCATTCAATTCAATATATATATCTCAATTATTCACATTAATTCATAATTTAATACAATTCATAACCATTATTACATTACTAATTTATATCTTGAGTTACAGAATTTTAAATTAATATCCGCTAATTTTTCCTAAAACTAGACTCACAAATCTTCTTACCATAAAATTTTCAGAATTTTTCATTTAGCCATTAAATACAGTTTATTCTTTAAATTCACCCCTATTCTGCTATCTGACAGTTTCGACCCTTCTTCACTAAAAATTAATTATCTCACAGTACAGAACTTGAATAATATTCCCATTGATTTCTCCTGAAAATAGACTCATTAGGGATTATAAACATATAACTTTAAGCCTCTAATTATTTTTATTCAATTTTTGGTGATTTTCCAAAGTCAGAACAGGGAAACCCGAATTCATTCTGACCTTGTCTCACAAAATTCATTATATCTCATAATTTACAATTCAATTGCTTATACCGTTTCTTCTATAAGAAACTAGACTCAATAAGATTTAATTAAATATTTTATTTATCCTCTAATTCAATTTCTACAGTTTTTGTTGATTTTTCAAACTTAGACTATTGCTACTGTCCAAAATAGTCTTAGTACAAAATGTTGATTTTCTACTTTAATTTCAATTTAATTCTTACTAAATTCACTTACTGTTCTATCTTAATTCATACTTTATTTCTACTCAATTTTTAACCAAAATTAGACATAATTATCTATTTTTCATCATAAAACCATAATTTCAAAATTCTTTCAATTTAGTCCTTAAAGCATAAAACTTATGAATCACTTTACAATTCAATCCTTGTATCATTTTTAACTTGAATTTCTATCAATTTAGCCCTTAATTCATCATTTTATTTAACATGGAAAATATCTAGAAATCTAATAACTATCAAAATATCAACTTAATTTCATCAAAACTTTGTTCTAAAACTTCTAAAACATCAAAATTAAGTAAAAAGGGCTTGATTGACTTACCTATTAAAGCTTAAAGCTTCAAACCTTAAATTTTCTCTTTTCTCCCTTTCTTTCTTTCTTTTTCTCCCCTGCTCTCTGTTTCGTTTCATTCTGTTTCTATTTCCTTTCTTTAGTTTATGTAATATAATATAATATAATATAATTAAAACATAAAATATCTTTATTATATAATAATATAATAATATAATAATATACTAAACATAAAAAAAATCTTAGATTTTCTTCACGGTAAACCGCCTCAATTTATACTTTTTGTATAATTTCCTTTTTAGTCCTTTTTATTTTCTTTTAATCTATAATTCAACTTTTACCTCTTATTCAATTTAGTCCTTTTTCTTAATTACTATTAATTAAATTAAATTCACTTAATTAAACTCTAATTAACCACTCATTTTACTTTGTAAATATTTTTAATAAATATTTACGAATCCGTTTTTCAAAAACGGAGACCCAAAAATACACTTTGTCGATAACGGTAAAATTTGGGTCGTTACATTTCTATTATCACGTATATATTT
Source organism: Gossypium hirsutum (assembly GCF_007990345.1). Lineage (NCBI taxonomy): Eukaryota > Viridiplantae > Streptophyta > Magnoliopsida > Malvales > Malvaceae > Gossypium > Gossypium hirsutum. Next base: position 2,241,306 of record NC_053434.1, on the reverse strand, counting down.
TAATACCACATTTATTATTATCATTTTATGCTATTATTATTTAAATTATTATTTTTTTATCGTTTTCGTCATCATTGTCATTTTATTTTGCCATGCTTTATTTATTTTTATTAGATCATTTCATTTGCCTTATGCTTGTGTTTTATATTTCTATATTGCTAGCCTTGCTTTTATCCTTTTATAATCACTTATACCATTGTTATTGATATTGTCACACTTATTATTGTGTATTAGCACCACGATTTGGTTTTATATTTTTTCCATAAATCACATTATATTTTTTTACTTGATACCTTAAAATAATTCTTTCATAAAAGTGATATTCCGTATTTGGTAATTTGAGACAATCGTGCCCTAACTTACTGGGTTTCGATTTTTTTTCATTTAACCTAAATAACGGATTACTATTTTAAATCACTATACGAGTTTTGAAAAATGCTTATTCTCGAAGATGCGAAGTGTTGTGCCCTAACTTACCGGGTATGACTTTTTGTCATCTCGAAATAAGAATTTGTTTTGAAATAAAGACAATATTCGGTGTTCGAAAATTCAGGAAAACATGCCCTAACTTACTGGGTTTCGACTTCTCTCGTTTACTCTAAATAATCGAATACCCTTTTAATAAAATACACAGATTTTATAAAAGGCAAGCTCGCTCTCGGAAATTTAAGATATCATGTCCTAACTTACTGGATGTGACATTTCATATTTTGAGACGAGAAGGTCTTTACCACCTGAGCTTTTTACAGGGAATGATCGTATTTCAAAAGTCTTCAAAGTTTTCAATCTTCGATCTTAAGACATTAATTAATCAACTAGGTACCAATTTTGGGCGTATCGAGGGTGCTAATCCTTCCTCATGTGTAACCGACTCCCGAACTCATTTTCTGAGTTTCGTAGACCCAAAATTATCATTTTGATAAATCTTAACTTTTATTAAAATAGTTAATTTAAAGGTGACCCGATCACACCTAATCAAAAAGGATTGGTGGCGACTCCTCTGTTCGTTTTTATTTTCAAAATCAAAGCCGATTCCCGTTTTTCCAAAAAAATGGTTACGACATTGTCAATGCAGAAGGACGTGGGTTTCAGTGCGCTTATCCTTCTATCTATGGATTGGGGAGAGACTATGGATAATTTTAAGCATTGTGTTAAAAAAGAGCATGTACAATCGAAATCTATAGTGAAATTATTAAAAAAAAATTCAATTATGTGAAGATAGTCTTCTGGAAATAAGTTTATATGTCCACAAACTAATAGATGCATGATTAGCAGGTTTCGATACTTAACTATATGATAATATATGATTATTAAGTAGATAAAAATTTATTTTATCCTTAATAATCATTGATAAGGTCAAATCCTTAATCTGAAAATTATTTGTTTTACCGATATGTTCAACTATTAATGAGATTAAAACACATGGATTGAATTTATACCATAATAATACATTAAATGCAAACCAATAATTTAATTTAAGGGTGAACTACACTTAAGTTCATTACATTATTAGTAAGTTTATATTTTGGTCACTTAACTTTAAAAAGTTATAAGATAGTTACTGAACTATTCGAAAGTTTTCATTTATGTCATTGGGCTATTAAATTACTATTGGATGACTTTTTTCGATTGCACTATTGCACCAATCGAAATCTCTTCTTTCCTTTCTCTTCTATAGTTTAGTTTTTCATTTTAATGAAACAACTTTGAACGTTATAATCAACGAATCAAAATTTAAATAATTTTTTTCTCCAATTTCCGACACTGGCCATCAAATCAAGTTGAATCTAAGATATATTTTTCTACTCGTCAATGGTACTGATCCATTGTACCAATCGTCGAATCGTTGCTTAGATCTTGCTAGCTAAACTTAACAACCCATTGACTTAAATAATTTTTTTTGAATAGTTCAATGATCATTTCATAACTCTTTGAAGTTGAGTGACCAAAACGTAAATTTATTGATAATTTAATAACTTTGGAGGTAATTAATTTACCATTTATTTAATTTCTTAGTACCATAAAACATATATTTAGAAAACTTTGATTCTATAAAAAAATCTACATAAATGCAGTGTAGATTAAAACTAAAACAAGCAAGATTTAACAATCATTAATTCTTCGTGAACCATGGCACAATGTGTTAAGTTCCACCTCACGATCATCACAAACATCCAAACTTCACCAGCCACCTCTAATTGATTTTATTTTACAATTTGATGAATTAGCCTAGCATTAAAAAAACGTCCACTAGCCCTTCTTGTTAACACTATAAAACCACCTCCCTTTGCTCCAAGTTCCCCATCCTCAAACACTTTTACTTTTTTAACTCTAAAGCTAAGAAAGCAAGCCACTAGGGTTTTAAGAGAAGACCAAAATGGCTTCAAAAAGATCAACTTCCATGGCCCTCTTTTTAGCACTCAACATTCTTTTCTTTTCCCTAGTCAGTGCTACTTGTCGATCTTGCTCTTCTTCCGGCTCTAATCTCACCCCCACCCCCACTCCATCTGCACGAGGAAGGTGCCCCCGGGATGCTCTTAAATTAGGTGTATGTGCCAATGTGCTTAGCATAGTCAATGTCACTGTTGGTTCACCCCCAGTGATGCCATGTTGTTCCCTTCTCAATGGCCTCATTGACCTTGAAGCTGCCGCTTGCCTTTGCACCGCTATCAGAGCTAACTTCTTAGGCCTCAACCTTAATGTCCCAGTTTCCCTCAGCTTGCTTCTCAACGTTTGCTCAAGGAATGTTCCTTCTGGCTTCCAATGCTAATTTAAGTCATCACTCTCCCTACATTCTTTTTCATTTTTCTATTTGTGTTTGGTTTTTGAAAGTTATGGTTTCCCTTATTTGCATCAAAACAATGTCTTTATTTGTATCTTTGTTGTTTTAATTTTCTTGTGGAAGATTGATATTGAATACGTTTAATACCTTTCTTCAAGTGTTTTCCTTTGGGGGATGGGGTGTATTGTATGTAGTTATGGTAATAAATTTTATATTTTTATTATGTTTGTTTCTTCTTTTCATATGTTTATCACTATTACGATTTTTGTAACGCCCCTAATCCGAATCCGTCACCGGAATAGAGTTACGGAGCATTATCGGAGTTACCGATTCATTTATCAGATATTTCATTAATCCGATATCTTTTCTTTTCCACGTTCAAGTCTTGTATTCAAGTCATCCGGATCTTTATAAAGAAATTTGATCGTCGTTTTCATTTATTTCATGTTATAATACATTCAACTAATGCTCTAAACAAAATTATCATTTTACCCCTAAACTTTTAATTAATGACGATTTCATCCTTAGGTTAAAATAAAATAAAATTATTACAATTTAATCCTTATTTCCAGCCGTTATTCTCACACAAATTGATAACAACCTATAAATTCTATAAAATGTCAGAATTTTCCATAATTTCAACACTTTTCAATTTAATCCTTAAAACATGTTTTTCCCTGATCTTGAGCTACATTAACAATTTCATTCAATTTTGTAATTTAAATAATAAAATAATCTATTTCATGCAAATTGGTCATTTCTAACTTTTTTTTACAAAATTGCCCATAAAATTTTACTTTTATTCAATTTAGTTCATGAGTCTAAAACATACAAATTAGCCATGCTAGCTGAATATTCATACATATTTTCCTCCTCCTCCTCTCCATTCCACATCCTTAATTTATATAACATGCAACAAGTAACATTATCAATAGTTTCACTATTTACTTATGTATATTCAAAACTGTCTATTTGCGTCATAGTCACTAAATTATTTATATCTTAAGCTACGGAACTCAAAATTAAGATCCGCAAATTTTCCCTAAAACTAGACTTACTTATCTTATTACCATAAAATTTTCATAATTTTTGGTTTAGCCAATAAGTACAGTTTATTCTTTAAAGTTTCCCCTGTTCTGCTGTCTGACAGTTCCGACCCTTCTTCACTAAGAATTAATTATCTCATCGTACGAGATTTGGATGATGTTCCTGCTTATTTTTATTAAAAATAGACTCTTTAAGGATTTTAAAAATTTAAATTTAATCCCTTAATTATTTTTATCCAATTTTTGATGATTTTCCAAAGTCAGAACAGGGGAACCCAAAATCATTCTGACATTGTCTCACAAACCTTATTATATCTCATGATTTACAATTCCATTGCTTACACCGTTTCTTCTATAAGAAACTAGACCCAATAAGCTTTCATTTCATATTTTATTCATCCTCTAATTAGATTTCTACAATTTTTGGAGATTTTTCAAAGTTAGACTATTGCTGCTGTCCAAAACTGTTTTAGTGCAAAATGTTGATTTTCATTCTGCCCCAAATTTCACAGTTCATACAATTCAGTCCTTACTTAATTAACCCCTCAATTAAATTAATTTTCTCAATTAATACTTTTCCTAGACATTATAAGTTATTTCATAACTATTGAAATTCAGAATTTCCACATAAAACTCTAACTTCAAACTCTTTTACAATTTAGGTCTCAAACATTCACTTTCTATTCAATTCTGTCAATAAAATCAGCATATAAACAATTTAAAGCTCTAATTCTATGTCAAATCATCATATACTTCCAGCACATATTCATATAAACTTTCAATTTCTTTCATAGAATCAAGAACTAATGAATTCAACAAATGGACCTAGTTGTAAAAGTCACAAAAACACAAAAATTTCAAGAAATAATCAAGAATTGAACTTACTTGCAGTAAAAATATGAAAAACCAGCTTAAGGGAACTCTTCCATGGTGTTTTTGCTGATGAGAATGCAGAAAAATAAAGAGAAATCTAGATAATTCCACTTTAGTCCTAGCTTTATTAAGTAAATTTTGCAATTTTCTAATTTTGCCCTTAATTCCCTTTATTTTCTTGGTGATTTAATGCTCTTGCCGTCCAGTCCAAATAGACCTTGGGTCTATTTGCCTTTTAAACCCTCGGATTTAGTGATCTCGAATCACTGTTCCGACACCACTGAAAATTAGGCTGTTACAACTCTCCCCTCCTTTAGGGATTTTCGTCCCCGAAAATCTTACCAGAAGAAGTTGCTTTCAACACTCATAAAACACCTTTACTAACTTCTCAGAATCACAATTTGATTTAACCTCGAATATCTTTTTCCATTCACCTTTGAACTCTAGAACACAATGTTGGAACATACTGTCAAAATTCTGAATTACCCTCTCAGGGATACATATACTCAGCTGATCTGTCAAATGAAAACTCTGTACCTACTGAAATGATCATACAGATCTTTCTTTGTCGAATGAACAACCATAAACTAAATAACATTTTCCTTTCCGATGTTAATGACAATCCCAATTCAAAATCTATAGTCATTCTATCTCATAACACACTAGTATTATCATTGACTGCAATAATCCTAAATGTTCTTAATGTTCGGCTTACTTGCTAACAAATAGACATCTGAACATGAACTCAAAGATATTATGTAACGCTCGTGCAATCACTAGTACATCTAACTCACAATAAGATAATAAAGATCTTGACAATTTCTCAAAGAAAGCCAGAAGAAAAACACTGCTTACCGACTTTGGACTTCCATCATAATAGAGATAATATATTTCCCGCATGTATAAAACAAAATCATAATCAGTAGAAACATAAGAATAGTCTCACATAAATTTTTACCATTAACTTCATTTCCAACATATTAAAATAGAATTCCAAGAAGATGAAGAAATGACGATCATAAACTGACCAGACCAATAGGGCTTTCGTCTAACATCATAATTAACTAGCATTCTCAAAACATCAGAACTCCACCAGAGACTGAACAAGCACACACATATCTCTGAGGATAAAAGAATATATAGAATACCCAGAAAAGATAATCATATTCGTTTCAACTGTAACTATCACACACAGACATCTTTACTACTCAATTATCTTTTTTTTTTACTAATTCTGTCATCATGAACCCCGCATCATTCCATTCACTAACGAAAACCAATTTGGGAAAAATTTCAGCAAACACATACTTCAGACATCATATCTGAATAAGTCGACTAGCCGAGGTTAACTTTTTCTTTAACCGTGACATTACGTAATCTGAATGATCTTTAGAATAATCTGATATCTTTTTTTTTCAAAACTGTATTCACTTGTCAAACTATTTTCAACTCCGTCTGCATTATTAATTATTCCATTACTGTACTCATTAGTTTCACATTTGTGAACTTATTCAACATTTTTTTTTGTAAATTTTCATTATAAAATACTACATTGGTAAGAGGGTGAGGTCGTAAAGCCTCTAACTGAGTTCTCATAAATTCACACATATAACTTAGCGTTTATCATCAACATCATATCATCACAATTACATAATTCACTTCAAGCAAATTAACATACATGATTATGTTACACGAACTTTTCAATTATCTATTTCAAACTAGTGTACTTAAACATACAGTCCATGAATTTTGAGTAAATTTACTCATAGCATTTACTTAACCAAACAAGTCAGACACATAATATCATATGAATGCCACACAAACATAGATAAGTTTATCACAATATAAACTTTCATTTCATTCACGTTTCATCATTTCTCAACTTTTGATTATCTCATTTCGTACATTGTCAGATACATATCATGAACTTCTATTCTTACATTTCTAAGTTCCTTCTCATCATAAACACATTTCAAATATCTCAATATCACTAAATCATACTTCTCTTACCATATACATAATTTAACATTTAACATTTAATAATAAATAATTTGAATTATAGTAATACAATCGTACGTTGAGTATGTTTGTACTCAGTGGTATTACCATAATTCAAATTATAAATACTATAATAAATAATAGACATCAAACATGTAACAATATAAGTCATATGTGTTAATTATGCTTTAATTTCATATCTCGGCAATAGTCTTTCATCAAATGTCATCATATATCATCTATATTATCTTTAATCAATTCATGAACCTTTGGTTCAAGCTTTCAATCTCATATCTCTATTTCAATTCACAATTCGCATTTCTTTTCATAATTCCACTTTTTCACACTTTCAATAGTTTAATCGATCAAATTCATTCGATTTTCTCATTTCATTTACTCAACCCTATTAACATAACTCGACTCAGACGGATACACGGATCCAACCAAACACACCAGTAAGGCATATTGTGCCTAAAACGGTACATAGTACCTGATCAGAATACGACACATAAGTGCCTAAAATGACACACGATGTAATGACCTGAAATTCACGGGCACCGGAAAAATGAGTTATAGGGCCTCCGTCTTAGTGAAATAAGTTCGAAAATAATTATTAAAAATATTTATGAGCCTAGTGGTGTGTCTAATTAGGATCTAATTAAGTGAATTTAGCTTAATTTAGAGTAAGTAATAAAAAGGATTAAATTGAATAAAGGATAAAAGTTTAATTATAAAGCAATAGAAAATAAAAAGGATTAAAATGGCAATTACGCCATTGACTAAAAATGAGGTGGCATATTGGTGAAATAAAATCAAAGATTTTTTTTAGGTTTTATATATTATAATGATTATTATTATGGTTTTATATTAAATTGTTATGATTATTTAATTGATAATATATTATAAATAAATTAAATAGAAGACAATTGTATGGTAATAAAATATACATGTGTAAGAATTGTATGGGTACATTTGTAATTTAAATATTTAATTACTTATAATTTAAGTATAAAAATATTTTATAATTATTAATTGTATTAATTAAATCATGAGATTTTTATTTAATAAGCAAATTAGATAATGACATTTGTAATAATATAAATATGTACACTTGTTATATAATTATTAATTTACTTAATATTAAAGTAAAATATATTTTAATATATTATATTAATATTATATTATGTTAATAAAATAATAAAGTATAAAAGAATTAAAGAAATAAAGAAACAAAAGCAAATAGAAACAGAATTGAAAACGGGAAGCAGGGGAGAAAAAGAGAAAGAAAAAGGGAAAGAAAAATAAAAGAGAAAACTAAGGATTTGAAGCTTGGAGTTAATTTGGTAAGTCAATTAAGTCCTTTTTAGTTAATTTTGATGTTTTAGGAGCTTTGAAACAAGATTTTGATGAAATTAAGTTGATAGTTCAAGAGTTCATATGTTTCCAAGTAGGGTTCATGTTGCAAAAATTATGGAATTAGGGATTTAATTGAATGAATTCTAAGTTAGAATTGATTAAGGGATTAAATTGTAAACTAGGCTATAAGTTTTATGTTGTAGGGACTAAATTGAAGAAATTTCGAAATTAGGGAAATATGCTGGAAATTTTATAGTTAAATATAAGTTTAGACAAAATTTGAATAGAAAAAGAGAGTGAATTGGATTAAGAAAATAATTAAGTTTAGTTAGGATTAAATTGGGAATAAGGTAGGAGTTGTTTAGAAATTTAATTATTTATTATAATTAATGCTGTAAATAATAATGTAAATTACTATTATTTTCGTAGCCAACAAAGAACCGGAAGCATCAGCATCGAAAGGAAAGGAGAAAGTCATCGAGGACTAAAACGGGAGAATTACGGTGTGTATTACTATAATTCAAATTTTAATTATTATTGATTGCTGAAATTTTAATTGTTATGTATGGTAAATAAGACTTGAGGTAAGTATGTGAAATTGATATGAATATTGAGTGAAAATGAAAGTGATGTAAATTTGAATCAAATTGAATTGAATAAGTGAATTATGGAATATGTGATTATTTGAAAAGTGTATTGATTGAAAATAAATAAATTGTAACAAGTGTATGGTGTTGATGGTATACACTTGTGTGAAAATTAATTTGTATATGAATTAAGATAATAGATATTTGAATTGAATGAGTATTGAAAAATTTTGTGTAAATGAAATTGAAATTAGAAAAAGTAAAATAATACCCTATTAACTTGTCGGACTAGATTCGATACAAATGGCATGCCATTGGATTTGTGATGTGATGAAGAGATTGTAGTTCGGCCGAGAGGATGTTTCTGTTATTATATACTTCGGTTTATCCGAATAGGCATTTAATGCATTATTGGTGTGTTGGGGAGGATATATTATACCGGTGTGTTATGGAGGATTTATAATATTCCGGGTGTGTTTGGGTTGGATATTCTGGTGTGTTTGGATGGAATCCGCGTATCTGTCATAGTCCGAGCTTTGTTAATAGGGTAAATAATTGAAATGAAATTTTGAAAATGAGATTATTTATTTTAGCACTATTGAAAAGTACGAGAAAGAATGTATGAACTAAATTATGAATTGAGTTAGTATGAAAAAAATGAATTATGAATTTAAGATTTATGAAGTAAAATTATTGTATATAAAAGTAGTTTAGATAATTATAAAATTTATGGTTGATGTTCGTAATTTATTAATGTTAAATAGTCTTGATTTATAGTAATACCACTGAGTATATCCATACTCAGCATACGGTTGTTTCCATGCACAGGTTAGTAAAAGTCAAGTGTCCCGGCTCAGCATCCAGAACAATCCCGACTCCAACACAAACTTGGTGATGTATATTTTTCTTTTGGGTAAAGGTGGCATGTACATAAGTGTTATTTAGTCACTTGAATATGTATATTACTTTGAGTAGTGAATGATGAATTATAAAATTTAGATGGTTAAATGAAATGGTAAGGAAAGTACATGATATTTTGATACATGAACATTAAGTTGTTAAATGAATGAAGTTTTTAATCAATTTTGAATGATGCTATGATAGTTATTAAATTAAAATTTTGTTAATAATATAAATATTAGTATATGAATGTGAAATATTGGTGTTGGTTGTTTTGGTTTGAATTTGCAGGAGGTTTAGGTAAAAATAAGTAGAAATGTTGTCGAAATTTTTATAAAAAAAAAATTGGAATACTCGAACAAGTCCCGTTCTACTTTTAATACGTGTTTGAACTTCGAGAGTTCAAGATAGGGACTTAATTATTATATTATACTATGAAAGTTATATTAATTGTAAATTATTCGTAAGTTGTCTGATATGTCCGGTAATGCCTCATAACCTCGTTCCGGTAACAGTTTGGGGTTAGGGGGTGTTACACACGAGGTGTCTGCTGCGACACACAAGGTGCCTGAAATACGACACATAAAGTGCCTGATCAGTAAAGCCGACAAATCTCGTACACTTCCAGTTCTTATGGCATGCCAATTATATCCGACTAGTCCGACAAGTTAATAGGGAATTCAATTCTCATTTCAATTTCACTTAATATTCATATTTACCCCTATTAACAAGACTCAGACTTTGGCGGATACACGGATTCCATCCAAACACACCAAAATGTCCAACCAAAACACACCAGTATAATCCTCCAAAACACCAGTATCATATAATCCTCCCAAACACACCAGAATAATATAATCCATCCAAAACACACCAGAATAGCACAAAGTGCCTATTCGGATAAATCCGAAGGATATAAACATCAGCATATCCAAATCTCATCTCCAAATCCCTTCTCAAAATCCTATGGCATGCCAATTATATCCGACTCAGTCCGGTACAGTTAATAGGGTATTCAATTCACCTTCCAGTTTCCAATCAATACACATTTTAATTAATCACATATTCATATCAATTTCATCACATCCCCAATCAATAAAATTTTCAAATAAAACATATATCCAAAATTCTATTTCCACATCAATCACATATATCCATACAAATTTAATTCAATATTGATACTTACCTTAAAATTTTACTTACTATACACATAAATTTAAATATAACATTTATTCATACCTTTATGAGTTCCGACTCATCATAATCTACTTTTGCTCATATATTTGAGTATCGCTTTCAACATTATCATAATTAGCTCGGTTGGGAAAGTATCTCTATCTTTAAGTAAAATAAACCTCATCAGAGCTGGAAGATATTAAATTATCTTATCACAAGTTACATAATGGCATGTATTTCTAGACTTCACATATGCTACGTTCGGTCCGAGAACCGACTAAACCTTAGCTCTGATACCAATAAATGTAACGCCCCTAACCCGAATCCGTCACCAATAGAGTTACGGAGCATTATCGGAGTTACTGATTCATTTATCAGATATTTCATTAATCCGATATCTTTTCTTTTCCACGTTCAAGTCTCGTATTCAAGTCATCCGGATCTTTATAAAGAAATTTGATCGTCGTTTTCATTTATTTCATGTTATAATACATTCAACTAATGCTCTAAACAAAATTATCATTTTACCCCTAAACTTTTAATTAATGATGATTTCATCCTTAGGTTAAAATAAAATAAAATTATTGCAATTTAATCCTTATTTCCAGCCGTTATTCTCACACAAATTGATAACAACCTATAAATTCTATAAAATGTCAGAATTTTCCATAATTTCAACACTTTTCAATTTAATCCTTAAAACATGTTTTTCCCTGATCTTGAGCTAAATTAATAATTTCATTCAATTTTGTAATTTAAATAATAAAATAATCCATTTCATGCAAATTGGTCATTTCTAACTTTTTTTTACAAAATTGCCCATAAAATTTTACTTTTATTCAATTTAGTCCATGAGTCTAAAACATACAAATTAGCCATGCTAGCTGAATATTCATACATATTTTTCTCCTCCTCCTCTCCATTCCACATCCTTAATTTATAGAACATGCAACAAGTAACATTATCAATAATTTCACTATTTACTTATGTATATTCAAAACTGTCCATTTGCGTCATAGTCACTAAATTATTTATATCTTAAGCTACAGAACTCAAAATTAAGATCTGTAAAATTTCCCTAAAACTAGACTTACTTATCTTATAACCATAAAATTTTCATAATTTTTGGTTTAGCCAATAAGTACAGTTTATTCTTTAAAGTTTTCCCTGTTCTGCTGTCTGATAGTTCCGACCCTTCTTCACTAAGAATTAATTATCTCATCGGATGATGTTTCTGCTTATTTCTATTGAAAATAGACTCTTTAAGGATTTTAAACATTTAAATTTAATCCCTTAATTATTTTTATCCAATTTTTGATGATTTTCCAAAGTCAGAACAGGGGAACCCAAAATCATTCTGACATTGTCTCACAAAACTTATTATATCTCATGATTTACAATTCCATTGCTTACACCGTTTCTTCTATAAGAAACTAGACTCAATAAGCTTTAATTTCATATTTTATTCATCCTCTAATTGGATTTCTACAATTTTTGGAGATTTTTCAAAGTTAGACTATTGCTGCTATCCAAAACTGTTTTAGTGCAAAATGTTGATTTTCATTCTGCCCCAAATTTCATAGTTCATACAATTCAGTCCTTACTTAATTAACCCCTCAATTAAATTAATTTTCTCAATTAATACTTTCCTAGACATTATAAGTTATTTCATAACTATTGAAATTCAGAATTTCCACATAAAACTCTAACTTCAAACTCTTTTACAATTTAGGTCTCAAACATTCACTTTCTATTCAATTCTGTCAATAAAATCAGCATATAAACAATTTAAAGCTCTAATTCTATGTCAAATCATCATATACTTCCAGCACATATTCATATAAACTTTCAATTTCTTTCATAGAATCAAGAACTAATGAATTCAACAAATGGACCTAGTTGTAAAAGTCACAAAAACACAAAAAATTCAAGAAATAATCAAGAATTGAACTTACTTGCAGTAAAAATATGAAAAACCAGCTTAAGGGAACTCTTCCATGGTGTTTTTGCTGATGAGAATGCAGAAAAATAAAGAGAAATCTAGATAATTCCACTTTAGTCCTAGCTTTATTAAGTAAAATTTGCAATTTTCTAATTTTTCCCTTAATTCCCCTTATTTTCTTGGTGATTTAATGCTCTTGCCGTCCAGTCCAAATAGACCTTGGGTCTATTTGCCTTTTAAACCCTCGGATTTAGTGATCTCGAATCACTGTTTCGACACAACTGAAAATTAGGCTGTTACAATTTTCAAATCTTGAGATAGGACTATTTTAAATGGATCAATTTTATCTCTATATTAAAAAATTAATGTAGCCAAATTTTAACTGTTTAATATTTATTATGAAAAAGATAATATTAATTTTTTCATTTGTCTTTTAAATCTAAAGAAAAGATTTCATTTATAGAACAATATAAAATTTTAAATTATTAACTCGGTTAAACAATAAATTATATATTTTGTAAACAGTAAGTGTTAGCTTTATTAAAATTTGACCTGATTTAGTTCTTTTTAATAGTATATGAATTAAATTGGTTAATTTAGTAATAAGGGGACCAACTTGAATGATCTCTATAATAGAGAGACTTAACAAGTAATTTCACCTAAAAAACTCATTGGACTGGAAAAAAAGGCAACGACTCCTTGTACTTGCTTAACATTTTGATTTCAAGACATTAATGATGGTTATCATCTAAACCTATATGGATGGGTGATATTAAGATAAATTTATACTTTTAATATATTTATTTCGGACTAAAATTAAAACAAAAAGTAAAGAGAGTTTAAATTTAATTTTTAAATTTTAATTTATTTAATGATAATGTTTAAGAAAAATCTAACTAAAATTTGAGCATTAAAACTGAATATAAATACTTAGTGGGGATGACCACTGGGATAGACTTGGCTTTTGAATACAAAAGTTCCTTTCTTTCTTTTCATTTCTTTTAAGTAAACATTTGACATTCTGTCAATCTTTTACCCAATTTCAATATTTTGGCTAGTTTACCTTCCAAGTCCCTTTCCTTTTCACTTTCCACTTGTAGCATCCCGAATTCTGGGCTAAAAATTTTGAGGTTTATAGTTAGGGTCAGTGAGTAAGTTGTGCTATTGTGTTTAATTACGCGTTTAAATGGCAGAATGGGCCTACTGATCCAATAGTTGGTAGTGTACTAATGTGCCTTTGGTTCCTCGGTTTGAGTCATCAAGTGTGTTTTGAATGACCATTTTTATTTTGGTTTTAAGGTTTAGGGTAATTATTTTCTTTACTGGGTGTTTATTATTTTTATTTTTATGTTTGATTTATTTTTATTTTTTATTTTTCTCTGGACGTTCTCTTCTTTTCCCTTTCTTTTGTTTTCTTTTTGCTTCTTCATCTTTTCTTTTTGAAAAGGGTGTGTCGAAACCTTTTTTGAAATCGACTTTTTATTTTTTTTAAAAACGAAAAAATGAGAGTCGCCACCAATCCTTTTTATGAGGTGTGATCGGATCACCACGTAATTTGAACATTTTAATAAGATGTTTGATTTATTAAAATAATATTTTTTCGGTCTACAATAATCCAAAAAATAGGTTCGGTCTACAACAATCCACCAATATTTTATGGGTCTTCAGTGTTGAAAATTGAAAAATTGAAGAGATTTTAAAATACGATCTTTTATTAAAACATTTCTTAACTAAATTAATTTTCATTGAAATGGGCTTATTTCATGTTAATTGAGAAAAAAGGATCATGTCCCGTAAGTTAGGACACAATGCCTTAAATCCTCGAAATCAAGAATAAACGCCATTTGATCGTTATTTGAATCTCGTTTTTATATTTTTGAAATGGATATTCGATTATTTCGCTTTTAAAAAGAAATCATATCCCGTAAGTTAAGGACACGACTTTTCTAATTCCAAAAATAATAAATATTACCACAAAAGTTTACATTTTTATGCGTCGTGCCAAAAAAAATTAAACAATATAAAAATTAAAGATAAAATAATAATGACAATAATAATAAATGAACAAAGAAATGCATAAATAAAAAGGATATAAACAATATAAAAAATAAAAATAAATAAATAAATAGATAAATGAACAAATAAATAAATAAATTTGTAAAAAGGGTTGAAATTAAATAAGCAAAGGATAAAATTAAAATTTAAATGAAATATTAGGGTAAATCAGAATAAAATAAATAATAAAGGGACTAAAATGCAATAAAATAAATGAGTAAATAAATAGAGGACTAAATCAAAATTTAAATGAAATTTAGGGGACAAACTGTAAATAAAAAAACTATTAAAACAAAAAAGACCAAAAAGAAATGTGCGAAAAAAATAAGGACTAAATAGGAAAATATACCAAACCCTATTAAACGCACCGTTTCTTTGGAAAATCGGGGGACTAAATTGAAAATAAAAAAATTAAATGGTGCAATCTAAAAAAAATAAAGGAATTAGGACCATATTGAAAAACAATTAAAAAGCAGAATGACTGGAGCGGCAATTAGACCCTCCCTTCAAAAACACGCAGATCCTAGGAGGATCTGGGTCGGGTCGTCGGGTCGAACCTAAAATGACACTGTTTCAGGTGCTTGACCATTAAAACGGTCCAAGGACCAAATTGAAACAAAAATAAAACTAAGTGGCAAAATTAAAAAAATAAAGAAAATAGGATAGGACTAAATTGAAACGCACTGCAAAAGCGGAAGGGCCGATCGCGCAAATATCCCCGCAACCGAAAACACGCGGATCCTAAGGGCGGATCGGGTCGAGGCGCGGGTTGGCCAAAAATGGCGTTGTTTTGGTGCCTAAGGAAATTGTCCAAAACGACGTCGTTTTGGCACCCTATAAAAGCTCATAATCCTTTAAAAAATTCATTTTAACCCCACTCTAAAAAAAATAAAAAAACCTCTTCTCTCTAAAAAATTCCCAAGCCAGCCATCAAGCGCCGCCAAGGCTTCATTGCGGCCACCGGCCATCGGCGACGGCAACCGCTGTTCACAATTGCTGGAGTTCACCAAAAAAAAAGGTCATTTTGACCGTTTTTCCTCCCTTGGCTCAGGTTAGAGACGAAAACATCCAAAAAGTAAAAAAAAAAACCTTCGATTTCGTTTTCTCCGATCGCAACAAATGTAAAATTTTTCTTATTTCGAAAATATATGAATATATATTTGCTATATTGAAAACAAATGTGCAATATGAAAATATACCTTAGAGAACTCAAAAAATTTACTTTCAATCTGTTGTTTTGAGTTCTTTGTGTGTTTCTCTCTACTATTGTATTCAAAATCACTGTCCAAAAAAAATACATTGAGTTTTCTGTGGCTTTATAGCCGATTTCAATACAATATTTCATATTTTTTGGTACTATCTAATATCTTTTCTACTGCTGATTTTGTAAGTGACGGTTGGGCGGTGAAAGAGTGGCGGTGGCAGAGGCTAGAGACTAGGGGCGGCACTAGAGTTTTAGGGTTTTGGGCCTTTTGGGGCCTTTAGTTTTTTTTTTGTTTTTGGGTCGTTTGGGCCTTGTAATTTGGACTTTTATTTTCTGTTTTGGTTTTTGGTTGTCTAATTTGGGCTTAGGCAAATTTGGCCTGCTATAGGGTGGTTTTGTGGTTTTCGAAGAGCTTCAATTTCTTGATCATCGAATCGGGTTCTGAACGTCTCTGATTGCGAATCAGGTGTAGGTTTCTAACCTTCTAAATTTTTGTTAAAGAATTGTGGTTGTTTCCGTGAAATTGGAAATTTTTGTGTGCTTGTGGAATCGATCTTTCGAAAGGGGCGATTATCGTGGAATAACATAGGATCGGGTGTGATTTTGCCATATTTCTAAGTAATTATGGATTCGGGAACATTTCGGCAACAAAGGTACGCCCGGTAGCCAATTTTAGTGCGGTTTCATGACCACGCGAGTGGCCACAAGGGCGTGTGCCCCCACACGGGCATGTGTCCCTACACAGGCGGTCCACATGGTCGTATGCAATTAGGAATTAGGGTTTTCGAGCAAGATTTGGTGCCACACGGCCTTATGTCTGATTTGGGGATTTTTATTGAATTCCATAAGGTCGTGTCCCTTGAGTACACGGGCGTGTGTGTTTGGGAATTAGGGTTGGGTGATTTGGTGCCACATGGTCGTGTGGCTAATTTGGGGATTTAGGGATCCCACTGGGGCATGTGTTTTAGACACACGACCGTGTCTACCTTGTACTCTATTTTAGCACAAATGGATAGAGAGTTACAAGGCCTGTTCACATAGCTATGTCCTTAGTCCACATGGGCGTGTGCCTCATCCACACGACTGTATGCCTCTTCCCACACGGGCGTGATGACCCTCACATCGTCTAAGCATTTCCACACGGCCAGAGCACACAGTCGTGTGGTCCTAAGTCATCAACTTTAGTTTTGTGTATGTTTTTTATCTGAAAGTGTGTCTGTGTGTTCGACTTATATGCTATTGTGGCTATTGTGTGGGATGTCTGATCCTAAACCCGGTTAGCTGGGTATGTGTGCTTATCTGTTTCTGTCTGATTGTCTATTGATGTGTTCATTGTTTCTATAAGATTGTAAGTATACATGCACTTGTATATAGAATTTTGGGGTTAGTTGTGAAGAGAAGGAAGACTGATTCTATTCTGATATGGCAGATTTACTATAACCTATTCATACAGCGGTTTACCGCACTGTACTACACGTACGTCAGCTTTGCTGCGTACCATTAACTGATCTGGCAGTTAAACTGTAGCATGTCTGTGCAACGGATTATCTTATTGCACTGTACTGCATATATGTCAGCCCTACTGCGTATTAATATTAAAGCGGTTTAGACCACAAATATGGTGTGTAGGGTTAAATGGGCCTTTCGAGGTCCTTTGTGGTGTGTTTGGTTGGATGAGCTTAAACAACTCTTTTGGGGTGTGATCGATGCACTTGACTGCATTCATACGCATCTATTTGATGTTTTAAGTGAAAGATTATATGATTGTATTCTGTCTGACTGAATAACACTTGGTGTGCTTAAGTTGTTACTTTCTGTTGGGACGTTGGTTCCAAGTTTACTTTCTGACTTTGTGTATGTAAGTCTGTTTCGCTGTTGGCTTGAGTTTCGTAATTCTGTTTTTAGTATCGTGTCAAACTCACACTGCTGGACTCGGTATGTGAAGGTCTTAGACAGTCACGTTATAATAAATAGTTAATAAGTCATCTTTTGGATTGCTACTTTGGTAGACAGCTTTGAAATGTAAATGTTTTTAAGAACTGTGGTATGAATTGTGTTTTGGGTTTTTCACAAATTTTAGGCTGATGTGAAATTTAGAAACTGCAAATGTATGTTTTCGAGTATTTTAAAACATTTATTCAAGTGTGGAAAATAAATATGTTTGTAACTAGATTTTTTTTATAATACATTTTCTAAAATTTTTCTACGATCACTTCAATAATCAATGTGACTTCTGAAATCCAGTCAAAACTTCTAGGCCAGGTCTTGAGGCGTTACACCACCACTTCCATTAAAAGTCATTTCCATACTCCATTTAGCATGATTTATTTCATGATTAACTAAGTCCCTTTAGTTTTAGTCTAGTTATCACTCCGACGAAGTAATCATGAGATATGAACTCACACTAAATACTTTGCAATTCAATATTCGCTATCTTTCCAGTATATGGGATAGTACAAATTCGTCTATTGAAGTTGATTTGATTTCAAATCAAAAAGCGCACGTTGGGTTGGAATCGTTTGGCGTACAGTTGGGAAGTTGAGTCGGCCCTACTGTATTCAAAATCATATGAACAAATTAGCGTGTTCAATTGGGAAAAGCTAGTTGGATTCCGTCAAAGGAGATAGTGATCAGATTTAAACGACCCACATGGTTGAGGTCGTTGATTTGAGTTGGGTCTTTCAGATCGCAAGACTGTCGAAGTCTTAAATTACGGGTATGTGTCACGTGATTAGAAATTCAACAAGGGTTGATTTGCAAATCATACCCAAATCGACAACAAGAGGAAAAGCTGGTGGTTTGAGGCATCCTTAATCGCTATAACCAATTTATTGATTAGAAGGGAAAACTTTTTTTTTCTAGGACCAGTTCGAGTTTGGAGTGTACCAAGGCTAAGCTTTAATATATTTTATTTACTAATTTATTTTATTCGCTTAATTTAATTTTGCATTTTGCAATCTCAAATCTATTTTCATTTTATTATATTACGCATTTATTTATTTTATTTTCCCTATCAACTAAATAGACTATAGGAATTTATATTTGGTGGTTTCAACGCCCATCAATAAGGTTTGAACTTTTCCTTAATTATGGTCGGTTCACTTAAAATAAGAAAATGAAATTGATAACAAAACCAGATTCTAATAAATTAAGATGTATCAAAAAACTAATTAAGAGAAATATTTAACAGTTAAATAAATATTGAAAACCTAACAAAATATTATGTGTGAAAACTTCAAGAGTGCTGAAAGTAAATCATCAGAATTTCTTTAAAATTAATAATATTATCTTATTTAAATATGTAATATTATTGTTTTATTTAAACTTAAATCAATAAATATTTTAAGGGTAAACTAAACCGATAGACAATCATTAATAATTTTATTATTATTAATCTATAAAAATTTATAAAATAGTCACTCATATTTTTTACTTTATCTTTTTAGTCTATATAATTATATAATTTTGTCCTATTCTAAAAAACTTTATGGATAATAAATTAATAATTTTACATAATAGTAAACACTTCATAACATAGTTGTAATCAGTAATTTAAAATACATGAGTAAAAAATATTATAAATATAAAATAATATTTAATGATGCATAACATACAAAAATACAATATAATAAACATTATTTTATTTATATTTTTATAAAATATTTAATAAAATTAACATCTTATGATTTGATAGTACTATACAACTTGTCATCAAAACTAGAATATATAATGAAAATTATTTAAATTATATTTTTATAAGAAGTATTCAATAAATTTAGGAATTTGATGATATTATACAACTTGTCATTATAAGAAAATTTTAGATTTCTGTTGAGGCAACTTGTCATTAACAATTTTCACAGTTGTCTTCTACTACTCTTATAATTTGTTATATTTGGTGTTGGGTAATTTTTTGAACAAAATTTTTAGGTGTGATCTTTGCTGATACTTTAGACGTATGTAAATTCATCTATAATTGATATCCAAACCGTTAAATGTTTATAGGAACATATTTTTTTTTTATTAATAGAAAGATTGACTGTAATTGATTTAATATGTTGGTAAATCAAAAGTTAATTTAAATATTTGAGATTTGTATATGTTTTGTACCGAGAAATTTAGCACTTATCTATTCAATGAATAATTTGTTATTGTGAGTGTATTGAATGTGAAAACAAATAAATTACTTGATTTTTAGCCTAATTAAAAGAGAGATCTTAAGTGCAAAAGAAAGGTTACTAATCACTTGATTGTTAGAGTTTATAATCACTTGTTGTATGAGGTATTGAGATAGAAGATTATCTCTTTAGGTAAGGCATTTGGTGTTGAGATAAAGCATTGCTCGTAGCATTGCTTCTAGCACTGCTCTATTTCCTTACAATTATCGTTCTTAATTCTTTCTATTTCTCATAATTCTTTTTTTAAATTTTAAAGACTTTTCTTTTTTTTTGTAATTTTTTATTATAATTTTTATGATTTCTGTTATTGAAGATATGAAAATCTTTTAAAAAATTTCGAGCTTTCTAGAATTTTTATAAATTTTTAAAGAGTAAAGGTGAAGTTGACAATATCTATAAATATTAAGGTGCTGAAATTGCTAAATATTAAGGTGTTTAAAAAATCACGATTGAATTTTAATGGCTTATTGGAATGAGGATGTGGTGATGCTTTATTTTGACTTGGGAATCATGCCTCACATCAATTTCACATTTATTGGTAAGGGAGTGGGTGTTGTTTAGATGTTTAAGGTGCTGAAATTGTGGTTCTCTTACGTTGTGTTTTTTGGGTGCTTAACTTGTATGGTATTCTCTTTTTTGTACCTTGTTTCAAGGTCTTTAATCAATAAAATTTCCGATCATTTAGTAAAATAAAAATCAAAATCAAAATCAAAACAAATCATTAAAATTAAAATTCGATAAATTTTTGTATTGTAATCAAAATAAGGAAAATTAATTGTAGGTTTGAATATGCGGTGCGTTTACCTATAATTACTGTAAAAACAACAATGATGGTGAGATTAAATATTATAGCATGAGATAAAAAATAAGCTAAGCACACCGCACTCCACCACGCATCCAAATTAAGGGCAAAGCTAGAATAAATATTTAGGGGGGCCGGATAAAATTTTAATTTTTTATAGTTTATATCTTTATAATTTGTAAATGATTAAATTGAATTTTTATAATTTTAAGGGGGCAAACTACAATTTTACATTTATTAATTTAAAATTTTTAAAAAAATTTAAGGGCCAAAAGAGTAAATTTATATTTTAGGGGGGGCCGGGGCCCATGCCAGCCCCCTAGGTTCGCCCTGATCCAAACCCACCTAAATTTTGTTTCATAATACAAATCATTAAATATTTTTAATTTACTAAAAGTTTAACCCATATAATTTATATGAATAGAATATAAAATTTTAAAAATATTAATGGTGCTTAGAGTTAAAAAAATAAATAAATTAATTATATATATTTGGGGTGACACCCTAATGAATCTTAAGCCACTAGCCACCAATCCAAACTCGTGAACCCATTATTGTTGCCTGAAATAATGTCACAATAATTACAATTTGTTTACTTAAATTCGTACAAGGGAAGAACGTGTATTTCGATTATTATTGCAATTAAATTGAAAATACAAAATGTTGAAACAACTTTAATTGATACAGGGTCTTCATTCTTGAGAGCTGGCATCTTCAACTCAACCTATATAGTTCTACTTTATTAACGTAAAAAAAAACAAAAACAAAAACAACAACATTGATTCAATGAAATTTTGATTAGTTAACGTAATTAGAGATCCAACCTTATACAACAATAAATTAGAAAATTATGGATGGTTAAATTGATATAATTTAAAATTAAAGTAATTACTTTATTAAATATAAAAATTCTTCAAATAAATATTAGATAATAATAATTATATTATGTGTTGAAAAATTACTACTGCAAAACAAAGACGTTAGCATTGACAAGTACAAATAATAAGGAAAAATAAACAAATAAATATTGCGCCGTGGAAAGTCACTGTCTTAGAAGCAATTTTGTCCTGATCAGTGTAATCGGAAATGGATGTCGTCTCCTAATGTTAACACAGTGCTTCTAGATTCGTACACTCGAATGAGGAAGATGGAACTAAATTGGTATTGCTATTTTTAGATTTACGGGAAATAAGATCAAAATAAGTTTAAAGGTGGTCAAAAAATTCAGCTAGAAAAATCACATTAGGATCAATTATCAGAAAGTTTGGAGGGGTCACAATTGGTCCCACTTCTAACCCAAACTTCTAGACAAATTTTCCTATAATATAATTTTTAATAAAATAACAAAGTTTTTAGAGAAAAAGAATGAGGGAGACGAGAAGAATGGTAGAAACTATGTTTTTCGTTGTGTGAAATATGAGGAAGATAGCCTACTATTTATACTATTAGCTGAAGGGCTAAATAATAAAAATGCGTAGGCAAAAAGGTAAATCTAGTAGATTGTGTAAATAACTAAATATTACTAGATTGTTAACACTTGCTTGATTTCGAAAATTGGATTCGCAAGATGAGCTTGATTTCCACTGGCTAAGAAGAACCCTAGGGTAAACAGCAAGGCTAGAACCAAGACGGCAAACGGTGAAATGATGTCGAGTTGACGGAAAGAGTGGGGTTGAGTTGTTTTAAAAGAGTCAAAACTATCCTCAATTTTCTCTGTTACTTTTTCTAGGAAACAAACAAGAAGAAGATTAAAAAAGAAAAAACTTACAAACGTTGGTCTTATATTGCAAATAAACCAAAAAAATTATTTTAGACTAATTACAAAGAAGTCCTTAGCTTTAGTTAAAAGTAATATATATATATACACACCATGTCAGCAATCTGTTTGTGGATTAATAGAATTTCTAATAGCAATTATCTTAATTAGAGTGACTAAATTGACAAAAAAATTAGAATGACCAGAATAAAAACAACGCTGTTTTAGATTAACTTGCGATGTAATTTACCCTAAAATTAATAATATTTTTATAACTTTATCAATAATTATTTTTTTATATTATTTTAATTTCTCTCATCTACATAGTGGGTGTCGTATAGGACTAGTATAAATATGGTTAATGGTTAATGCATTCTTCGGTTCATATGGGAACAAATATTATAAGTTTTTTTTTTCATTTAAGTTGAAACTTTAGTGCTACTTTATTAATTTATTAATATAATATTTTCTTTCGTCCATGGATGTTACATAATTTAGTTATCATATAATATCAATTATACATAATTTCAGCCTTAAATATTAAAACTCAAATTTGATTATTTTTTAAATAAATTTAATTTATTATTCAAATCCATTTTTTAAACTTAATATTTTTATTTAAATCCACTAAAACGTGGAGTAAAATTTCGAATTTAAATGTATAACTTAACTTTGGAATATGTCTAATTTTTACTCAATAGCATAAAAGAATATCTTTGTATAATTCAACATTGAATTTGAATGAATTAATGTATAATAATCAAGAGCGAAGTCAGGAAAAAAGTTTTAGGATATAATTTTTAAAAAATTAAATCAAATTTTTATCATTTGTAGGGAGTTAATGTACAATTTTACTTCTATTAATTTAAAATTTTTAAAAATTTAAAGGGTCAAAATAATAAATTTTCTATTTTAAGGGAGGTCGAGGCCTCTACCAACCTCCCTAAATCAATTCTGATAATAATATTTTTAAGTCTTTAAAAATTATTGACAGGAAGACTAATTTTTTAAAACCTAAAAACTAAAATGATTAACATATCCATTAAAAGAATTCTAATATAAATTATTCTATATTAGCTATTTATAAAGTAAAATAAAATCCTTTAACTAAATTTGATATATCATGAGTGAAAAGATACCAATATAGAATGTCAAAATTACTAAATTAGAAATATATAGGTAATAATTACATAACTTTTATAAAACATAATAATCTACCCTTCTTTTAACAATTATTAATTTTTAAAATAAAAAATTATATATATCGGTTTCCAAAAATATCCACCAAACGAGTTATAATTATAGTGTATTTTTATCTCCTCGAGACGATAATATCATGATTCAATGTGAATGTCACAACTTTAATTATGAGAGCATCAATTCAAACCCGTAAGCACATTTTTCAATTACAAACACAAAATCTTCAATCAACCTTAATTATGAGAGCTGCCATCTTCAACTCAACCCTATATAATTGTGCTTAATTAACATTAAAAAAAACACAACCATGATGAAACGAAAATTTCATTGGTTAATATTGTCACAACTTGATTTGTCGAGCTGTACCTACTAATCAGAGCTGTTTTTTTTTAATATATTATAATTTATTTTTGGAACTTACAATTAAATTTTATCGCAGAAGTTTTTTGAGATGATCAAACCATATAATTTATCCTATAGGAGCTGTGGTAACATGGCAATGTTCTAATTTCCACCTCACAGATCACAAACATCCAAACTTCACCGGCCACCTTAATTTGATTTTATTCTACAATTTAATCTATTAACCCAACATTAAAAAAATAACTCACTAGTTTCTTGTAACCACTATAAAACCCCCGTCCCATTCACTCCAACTCCCACATCCCCAAACACTTGTACTTTTATCTCTAAGCCAAGAAAGCAGGCCACTAACATCAAAATGGCTTCAAAACAATCAGCTTCCATGGCCCTCCTTTTGGCACTCAACATTCTCTTCTTTTCCTTGGTCAGTGCTACTGCCCCATGCCCTCCCACCAACCTAACCATAAACCAAAGCCAAACCCCAACCCCAGCACCCCATCTTCACAGGGCAAGTGCCCCAGAGATGCCCTTAAATTAGGTGTATGTGCTAATGTGCTTGGTTTAGTCAATGCCACTGTTGGTTCACCCCCAGTGAAGCCATGCTGTTCCCTTCTTGATGGCCTTGTCGATCTCGAAGCTGCTGTTTGCCTTTGCACCGCTATCAAAGCTAACGTCTTAGGCATCAAGCTTGACATTCCAGTTTCTCTTAGCTTGCTCCTCAATGTTTGCTCAAAGAAAGTTCCTTCTGGCTTCCAATGCTAATTGAAGCCATCATGTTTCCCCTACATTCTTTCTCAACTTCTTTATGGTTTGTGTTTGTTTTTTTTTAAGTTATGATGCCATAACTTCATTGCAGTAAATCAGTGTTTTCATTTGTAACTTTATTGTTTTAATTTCCTTGTGAGGGATTGATATAGAATAAGTCTAATACTTTTCTTCAAGTGTTTACCTTTGGGGTTTTTTATATCTCCACGAGACATGTAAAGACTTGTATTATTCAACTCGTTAATTTATTCCCTTACTTCTAAGTTGGGGGTCTCTTGACCCTTTGGGGCATGCTTTGTTTTGGAAGATTCATATTGTAACAATTCTTTGGTATAGAATTCCCCCAATATTTTCATTCTCTTGCATCCTCATATTTTCAAATCTAGTAGTGAGCATCTGCAACTTTGATTGTTTTACTGTATTTGTACCTTCTTGACCAGTTTGAAGGATTTCTCAAGCTTCCTTTGCAACTTTAATTAAGAAATATGTTTACTAGGTGTGTTTAATGGGAGGCTTTGATGACAATTGTTGAGTCCAAAATTGATATTTATAATCAGAAATCGAGCAATGGTTAGAGCATTTCCAACTGCTTCAAGCATCAACAATGTAAAGTGGAGAAAACTTATTAACACACAATGTGTTTACGTAGTTAAGTTTCTCCACAAAGAATATCCACTCTCTTAGCTGTTAGGTGTGGGTCCTACTATGTGGGAAACCCATATTTTCTGCCACAATGTTTTGCCTTCTTTTTTGATTTTGTCAAAAGCCAATTTTTTGGCCTTTTAACGTGGGAGTGGGCAGCATTCTTAATTGAGAGCAAAAATTCTCAATTACATCCAGAGAGAAACAGAGAGTGAGATTGAAGCTCGTTGCAGAAAAAGAGAGAATAGAAAAAAATCAGTTTTTCAAGCTTGGTGCAGCAGTGATCAACTCCTCGATCGAAGGTCCATCCGTGGTTCGATTGAGCTGATTTTTGGACAGCAGCTAGGTGATAAGGTGTTCTTGACTTTGTACGGTCGGATTTTTCATCCGAGACTTGTAGCGTCGGAAATACCCATTTTTCAGCAGCTACGTTTTTGGTGATGTTCTCTCATTTTTCTCTCTTTTGCTAAAGATTACATATTGTTAGCCTTGTCGGAGTTGAATGCTTGTTGTAGGCTTGATATTGTGATCTTGTAGTCGAACATTTGATGATAGTAGAGCTCTTTATCGGACTCTAAAGTCCCGTGGTTTTACCCTTGATTTAGAGGGTTTTCCATGTAAAATATCGGTGTCTCTATTTATTTTGTTGTGGTTGCATTAGTTGATTTGTGGTTGATTAAGGTTGCTAGAGAACATATCTTGTGCTATTGTGCTTGCCATAATTTTGACAGGAGTTATAAGGAGAGAAAGAACACCGGTTGTGCTTTCGCTTTGTTTCGGTTGTTCGGTTTCTTCCCAACAAACTGGTATCAGAGCTTGGTTATTGTGTCAGATAATTATGGAAATTAATACGAGCAAGATGATTATGTTGAATGGCACAAATTATCAACTTTGGCGGAATAAAATGAAGGACTTGTTGTTTGTGAAGGCTTTGCATCTTCCGGTCTTTACTACTCAAAAACCCGATTCGAAAAGTGATGAAGAATGGGAATTTGAGCATCAACAAGTGTGTGGCTTTATTCGGCAATTTGTTGAAGAAAATGTTTACAACCACATTGATCAAGAGACACATGCTCGAACATTGTGGGAGAAGCTTGAAAGCTTGTATGCTTCGAAGTCGGGCAATAACAAGTTGTTTTTACTGAAGAAAATGATGGCGCTGAAATATAAATAAAGAATGTCTATAGCTGACCATGTTAGTGAATTTCAGAGTGTGATGAATCAGTTGCTTGGTGTGGGTGTCAAATTTGATGACGAGATTTTAGGACTTTGGTTGCTTGCTACTCTACCAGACTCTTGGGAGACTTTCGAGTCTCACTCATTAATTCTGCCCCAAAGGGTATTATTACTTTGGATTTGGCTAAGAGTGGTGTGTTGAATGAAGAGGTTAGAAGAAGATCTCAGGGTTCTACATCACAGTCCGAGGTGTTGGTTATCGAGAACAGGGGGAGAAACAGAGACAAAGATAGAAAGGGTAGAGATAAAAGCCGAAGCAAGTCAAGATCGAGATACAAGAATCTTGAGTGTCATCATTGTGGTAAGAAAGGTCATATCAAGAAATATTGCTTCAAGTGGAAGAAAGAGAACAAAGGTGGTGGTGATAAACACGATCGGAATGACGATGAAAAATCTGAGTGTGTTGCTACTGTTACTCGTGAAGATCTGTTAGTTATTTGTGATGAGAATTTGGTCAACCTAGTATGCGACGAGACTAGTTGGGTGATTGATACTGGTGCATCACTTCATGTCACGTCGAGAAAGGAATTCTTCACATCTTATACTCCTGGTGATTTTGGGGTATTGAAGATGGGTAATGATGGTTTGGTTTCGGTTATTGGTATGGGAGATGTTAGCTTGGTAAGTAACAATGGAACAAAGTTAACTCTCAAGGATGTTAGACATGCACCGAATGTCCGTTTGAATTTGATTTCTGCAGGAAAACTTGATGATGAGGGATTCTGTAACACCTTCAGTGAAGGGCAGTGGAAGCTGACTAAAGGCTCCTTGGTTGTGGCTCGAGGAAAGAAGAGCTCAAATTTGTACTTGATGCAAGCTTTGACTTCTCGAGAGACGGTGAATGTGACACTGAATGACAACTCAACTGAGTTGTGGCATAAACGACTCAGTCACATGAGTGAGAAGGGGCTTAGCTGTTTAGCGAAGAAGAATCAACTTTCGGGTTTAAAGAATGCTACACTGAAGAATTGTGCTCATTGTCTAGCAGGAAAGCAGAAAAGAGTTTCATTTAGAAGCCATCCTCCTCATAGGAAATCAGAGTTGCTAGAGTTGGTCCATTCAGATGTTTGTGGTCCGATAAAAGTAAGATCACATGGTGGTGCACTTTACTTTGTGACTTTCATTGATAATTGTTCAAGAAAGCTATGGGTTTACACTTTGAAGTCTAAAAATCAAGTCTTTGAGGTGTTTAAACAGTTTCAAGCATCAGTTGAAAGGGAAACTGGGAAGAAGTTGAAGTGCATTCGTACTGATAATGGTGGCGAGTACACAGGGTCGTTTCATGAGTATTGTCTGCGGCAGGGAATCAGACATCAGAGAACACCACCAAAGACTCCACAGTTAAATGGGTTAGCTGAAAGAATGAACCGAACATTGATTAAGAGAGTCAGATGTTTGTTGTCAGATGCAAAGTTACCAAGATCGTTTTGGGCTGAAGCTTTGAATACAGTGACACATGTGATAAATCTGTCTCCTAGTGTTCCTTTGAAAGGTGATGTGCCAGATAGAGTTTGGTTTGGTAAAGACGTGTCATATGATCACCTACGTGTGTTCGGTTGTAAAGCATTTGTTCATGTTCCAAAGGATGAAAGATCCAAGTTGGATGCCAAGGCTCGACAATGCATTTTTATTGGTTATGGTCTAGATGGTGAGTTTGGTTATAGACTCTATGATCCAGTTCAGAAGAAACTCGTGAGAAGCAGAGATGTTGTCTTCATTGAGGATCAGACCATTGATGACATTGATAAGACGGAGAAAGTGGATTCACAAGGTAGTGGTGACTTGATCGATGTGAATCCGGTTCCCCTAGACTCTTCACCAGATCCTATCCAGGATGATGTGCATGGTGATGTTAGTGGTGACCATCAGACTATAGGTGACTTTGATACTCCCATGGATGATGTTGTGAATGATCAACAACAAGCACCTATAGCTCCACCAGCAGTTCCACTTCGAAGGTCTTCCAGAGATCGACGATCTTCTGTCAGGTATTCTCCTGATGAATATGTTCTTTTGACTGACGGGGGAGAACCTGAATGTTATGAAGAGGCTATGGAGAGTGAATGCAAAGATCAGTGGGTTGAAGCGATGAAAGACGAACTTCAATCCTTGCATGAGAACCATACTTTTGAATTGGTGAAACTGCCTAAGGGCAAAAGAGCTTTGAATAATCGGTGGGTTTACAGGTTGAAGCAAGAAGAGAAGTCTTCATCTCCACGATACAAAGCTAGATTGGTCGTCAAGGGTTATACTCAGAAAAAAGGGGTTGATTTTGAAGAAATATTTTCTCCGGTTGTGAAGATGTCCTCTATCAGAACTATACTGAGTTTGGTAGCTTGTTATGACCTAGAGGTTGAACAAATGGATGTGAAAACTGTTTTTCTTCATGGTGACTTGGAAGAAGAGCTTTACATGGAGCAGCCAGAGGGTTTTGTTGCACAAGGGAAAGAGGACTATGTGTGCAGATTGAAGAAGAGCTTGTATGGTTTGAAGCAAGCTCCAAGGCAATGGTACAAGAAGTTTGAGTATGTTATGGGGGAGCAAGGCTACAAGAAGACTACTTCTGATCATTGTGTGTTTGTTAAGAGATTCTCTGGTGATGATTTTATTATTCTTTTGCTCTATGTTGATGATATGCTTATTGTTGGTCAGAATGCTTCTAGAATTGAGAAGTTGTACGGTCGGATTTTTCATCCGAGACTTGTAGCGTCAGAAATACCCATTTTTCAGCAGCTATGTTTTTGGTGATGTTCTCTCATTTTTCTCTCTTTTGCTAAAGATTACATATTGTTAGCCTTGTCGGAGTTGAATGCTTGTTGTAGGCTTGATATTGTGATCTTGTAGTCGAACATTTGATGATAGTAGAGCTCTTTATCGGACTCTAAAGTCCCGTGGTTTTTACCCTTGATTTAGAGGGGTTTTCTATGTAAAAATATCGGTGTCTCTATTTATTTTTGTTGTGGTTGCATTAGTTGATTTGTGGTTGATTAAGGTTGCTAGAGAACATATCTTGTGCTATTGTGCTTGCCATAATTTTTGACAGGAGTTATAAGGAGAGAAAGAACACCAGTTGTGCTTTCGCTTTGTTTCGGTTGTTCGGTTTCTTCCCAACATTAGCACATTGTACAACAAATGTTTTCAAGCTCTAACACTTACTAGTTTAAACTCATCATCTTTGTATCTAAGATCTAGACGTCTTAATCTAAGTTTTTAGTTTAAAACTTAGAACACTAATCAAGTCATACACTTGATTATTTTACTCAATGAACAAGATAAAGTGCTCTCAGAGTTCAGTACATTACTTATACAAGTATCCCCAAAATATATGTAATTAAGACTTACTAACATATTATATCATTTACAATCAATCTTCCCTCAAAACAAACAAAATAATATGCACAAAGAAATATCTCTCCAAGTAGCTTAGCATAAGTCTTGAATCTTTAAGATATACTTCCAGCTTAACCCGATTCGATTCGATCCATCAAACTTGAGAAGTTGATTGCTTCAATCTAAATCTAAACCAACCTCTAATATATGTTGATGTGTAGTTCGGATATTAAGAATGGGCTAGCAATTGCCCAAAGTAACAACAAGAATTACAACCCAATGAGTTTTATTGTCAAAATTTGTCAATACAAACATAGTAAGATTTCTACACAGAGAGTGCTACTACCAATGAGTACTGGTCTAAGCATTACTCAAAAACTATCTCAACATTGATAAAATTTATTAATTGATAAAAAAATAAACTCAAACCTTAAATATGTGTAATATTTATTCATCAGCATAAAAAAATCATATCTTTGAATAACCAAAATTTGGTTTACTTACGAAAATTTTCTAATAAGCTTTAAGTATCAACTTTTTTTTCCAAAATTTTGATTATTTATTTTCCTGAGTTAAAAATGTTATTAGATATGAACGAATGTATAATAATATTTTTATGTCTATAAAAATTATTGACATGAGATTATTTTATCAAAACCTAAAAACTAATTTTTTTAAGAAAATTCTAATATAAATTATTTCTTATTATCTATCTACAAACTATAATAAAATCCTTAACTAAGTTTGATATATCACAAGTCAAGTGACACCAACTCAATTAATGAAAGTATAATGATATCAAATTTGTTAAACTAAAAAATATATGGGTAAATTACATTGGTAGTCACCTTACTATTGGTAAATTCCTTGTTTTTGGTCATCCAATTGTGAAAAGTTACAAATGACCACCTAACTATTCGATTTTGTATTTTTTTGTCAACATTTGTTAAATGACTAACTGAAAGATGATGTACCAACTTTTAAAATTGGAACTTTAACCTTCAACATTTATATATCATGTTAACTTTGTCTTGATTCTAAAAAATTTAACTTTGATATTTACACATTATGTAATTTGATCTTTTTTGTAGTTTTGCTTTCATTATTATCCTTTCATTTAAAAAGCTAAAAAAAAAACTAATTTATCAACTAAATTTGATAATATATATATATACAAAAAATGGAAATACTCAAAAATCCAATATAATAATTTTCATCTATTGTCATTCTTTTAATATTAACTCTCAATGTCACAGAGAAAAAAATTAAAAAAAATAAATTGACACAATGTATAAATGTTGAGGGTTAAAGTTGCTATTATGCTAATTTTAAAAATTGTCAAGTTATCTTCCCATTAGTAATTTAATGGTTGGTGATAAAAAAAAGTTAAATAATTATATTTTATAACTTTTCATAGTTAAATGAAAAAAAAAACTTATCAATAACTGAGAACTGGATCTCATAGTATAATTTGCCCAATATATATGAGTAATCATGAATCTTTAATTTTTATATAATATATTTTTATTGATTGAACCATTTGTTATATATATATATATATAAAAACTAATCCATCTTTCTAATACAACCCAACTTCTCATTACTTATCTACCCTTCTTTTAACTATCATTAGTTTTAGAAATATTTTTACCGACATTATAATTGTTACAAATTCAAGTACTTAAAGTCTATATTTTGAGAGATAAAATGTGGAGACTTTTCAAGCTTGGTTCAATGTGAATAAACCCTAAAGTTGAAATGAAAAGTTAGTATCTCTAGACTTACGCATCAATTCAAACCCGTGAACACATTTTTCGATTACAATTACATATAATTAAATTGCAAACACAAAATCTTCGAAGAAATCATGAGAGTTGCCATCTTCAACTCAACCCTATATAATTGTCTACTTAATTAACATTTAAAAAACCACAACTATGATACAACGAAATTTTCATTAGTTAATAATGTCACAACTTGATTTGTCGAGCTGTATCTACTAATCAAAACCTTTTTTTAAAATATACATATTACTTATTTTTGGAACTTACAATTATATTTTTTAGTGCTGAAGTTTTTTGAGATGATCACTATCGCAAAGCATAAAATATAGGGGCAGTGGTAACATGACAATGTCCAAATTTCCACCTCACAAATCACAAACATCCAGAAATTCACCGGCCACCTTAATTTGATTTTATTCTACAATTTGATCAATTAACCCAACATTAAAAAAATAACTCACTAGTTTCTTGTAACCACTATAAAACCCCCGTCCCACTCACTCCAACTCCCACATCCCCAAACACTTCTACTTTTAGCTCTAAGCCAAGAAAGCAGGCCACTAACATCAAAATGGCTTCAAAACAATCAGCTTCCATGGCCCTCCTTTTGGCACTCAACATTCTCTTCTTTTCCTTGGTTAGTGCTACTGCCCCATCCCCTCCCACCAAACCTAACCATAAACCAAAGGCAAACCCCAACCCCAGCACCCCATCTTCACAAGGCAAGTGCCCTAGAGATGCCCTTAAATTAGGTGTATGTGCTAATGTGCTTGGCTTAGTCAAGCCCGTCATTGGTTCACCCCCAGTGATGCCATGCTGTTCCCTTCTTGATGGCCTCGTCGATCTCGAAGCTGCTGTTTGCCTTTGCACAGCTATCAAAGCTAACATCTTAGGCATCAACCTTGACATTCCAGTTTCTCTTAGCTTGCTCCTCAATGTTTGCTCAAAGAAAGTTCCTTATGGCTTCCAATGCTAATTTAAGTCAATCATTTTCCCCTACATTCTTTCTCAACTTCTCTATGGTTTGTGTCTGGTTTTTTTCAAGTTATGATACCATAACTTCATTGTTTTAATGTGCAATAAATTAGTGTTTTCATTTCTAATTTTGTTGTTTTAATTTCTTCGTGGGGGATAGATATAGAATAAGTTTAATACTTATCTTCAAGTGTTGTTTGAAGTTTTTTTATATCTCCAAAGAACATGGAAAGACTTGTATTATTTAGCTCGTTAATTTATTCCCTTGTTTATTTATCAGTTTATTAATATGAGCCCCATTTCATATTTGTACCCTAAGTAAATCATTTTTTTCAACCTCCAAAATGTATCTTGTTCTTACAATTATCAAATCTTGAGGAGGGTAGAAATTTAAATAATAATGGTAATTAACACTATGTTTGGATCAAAGGAGAAGAAAATCAAGGGAATTAAATGATTTAATGTTTTGCTTCACTAACCCTTTGCTTAGTTCCACCAGTGGATTTTTAATAAATAAGTTAGTTCTTTGCTGAGCAAAAAAAAAATAAAAAAATTTATCTTGTTACAATAATTAAAATTAATAAAAAGAAAATAATGACCATTTTTGTTAGGGTAAATAGTGAAAACGAAAGAAAAAGATTAATTTTAATAAATTTCCTCTTTTGTAAAATAAATAAAGATATTTTACATCTTAAAATTTTGTTTTTTCATTGCCTAAAGAAACAAAAAGAAACGATGATTCTTTCCATTTGCTTTTATTTTATCATAAATATCCATAATTCATATTTACCTCTAATGATTGAAATATAAAACCTATTGCAGTCGCAATTGTAGTAAATACAATATAAGCTGAAATGCATTTACAAGGAAGAAATAAGCACTCTAATGATAAAAGTACTATAGAGAGGCCCCTTTACAATAAGTATATTATTTAATAATAAATTAATTAGTTTTTTTATGTTAGAATATCAAAGAATAATTTGTTTTTTCTGTTAAAAAATTTATCCATTTTTACTGTTAAAAATTAGTGTAGTTAACAAAATAACCAGACAAATACGCGTGACGTGCCATGCGTACCTCATTCTGACATATATAGACAAATTTTTAATAGTAGAAATAGATGAAATTTTTAATAGAATGACCAACTTGATTCTTTGACGAAACATATAGGGACTAATTTACTTTTTTAATAAATATGTAAAATACAATCCAACTCTTAATATAAAAACCTCTATAGTACTTTTAACGTAGTATCACATCAAAATCTAAAAAAAAATTAAAGATAAGGCTGATTTCAATGCTGATAAAGGCAAAAGATTCCTTGGACTTGCTTAACATTTTGATTTCCACTAAACCGCATTATCACGATAATCAACATATTATGATGGTTATCCTCCGAACTTGTTGAATATTAGTATATATATATATATTCTCGGGAAAGTTCAAATTTACAGCATTATAACATTACAGAATACATAAATAATACAAATGGGGGAAGCATTCAGGAAAAAAAGAGAAAAAAAAAAAAGAAAAAGAAGAAGAAGCCAAGGCACGCATAGCCTTCCTCTTTGGTTAATTGGGATAATTTCAATTTTAGCCTCTCCTTTTAACTAATTATATCTTTTTATCCCTTCTACTATTGAAAAAATATGGGCAGGCATATCCTTGCTTTTTTTGGTTGATTGGGATAATTTCAATTTTAGTCTCATTAATCAATTATTCAATTAAAACCTTTTTCGCCCTTTGACTAATGAAAAGATTTTCTTTTTAGCCCCTCTGAAACTTTTAATTTAATTTAATTCTTTTTAGCTTTTACCAATTGACCCTCTAAAACTTTATAATTTTATCTTGATCCCTAAAGATATTTTTGGCAATGACCCCGTTGGTTAAATGGGAAATTTTAACACTTCATTAATGGGAAACATTTTTGTACAACCCAAAGTTTTTATTTTTATTTTTTAATTTTAATTATCTATTTTTTAAAAATAATTTAATTAAAGTTAAGATATTAATGAGTCTACGAAAATCAAATCACATCCCATTATTTTATTGGTACCTAAAAATTAAAATTTTATAAATATTTTAATATAAATGATGTTGTATTTTATATATGTAAATAACTTAAACCTATATTTTGAGAGAGAAAATCGATAATATATCTATGAGAATGGATTATACGAAATTAAAAATTTGGAAAAAAAAGTATGATTTATAATTCTCTTATTAAAAAGGAATTGAAATAATATAAAATCATAATTTCATATAATCCTTTCCTTACAACCGTCCATAAATTATAATTAATTTGCAAACACAAAAAGCTTGAAACAACGCTGCCATCTCCACTGTTGATGATCACTGTTGCAAATCATATTATTCTATGTTTAAGCCAGATCCACATGTTGATCTTATAGGAGCAATGGTAACATGGCAATGTGCTAATTTCCACCTCAAATATCACAATCATCCAAATCTCACCGGCCACCTCAAATTTTGATTTTATTCATCAATTAACCGAACATTAATAAAAAAAAACAACCCACTAGCCTTGTTTTAAACACTATAAAACCCCCATCCTATTCACTCCAAGTTCCCCACCCCGAAATCACTTGTACTTTTAACTCTAAGCCAAGAAAGCAAGTCACTAGGGTTTTAAGAGAAGATCAAAATGGCGTCAAAAAGATCAGCTTCCATGGCCCTCTTTTTGGCACTCAACATTCTCTTCTTTTCCCTGGTCAGTGCTTGTGGTTCTTGCTATTCACCCACCCCTAAACCAAAGCCAAACCCAAACCCCAACCCCACCCCCACTCCATCTTCACAAGGCAAATGCCCTAGAGATGCCCTTAAATTAGGTGTATGTGCTAATGTGCTTGGCTTAGCCAAGCCCGTCATTGGTTCACCCCCAGTGATGCCATGCTGTTCCCTTCTTGATGGCCTCGTCGATCTCGAAGCTGCTGTTTGCCTTTGCACCGCTATCAAAGCTAACATCTTAGGCATCAACCTTAACATTCCAGTTTCCCTTAGCTTGCTCCTCAACGTTTGCTCAAAGAATGTTCCTTCCAACTTCCAATGCTAAGTCTTCACTGTTCCCAACATTCTTTCTAGTTTTCCTTATTGTGTTTGGTTATTGAAAGTTACGGTTTCCGACATTTGCAGTAAATCAGTGGTTTTTCATTTGTAACTTTATTATTTCAATTTCCTTGTGAGGGATGGATACTGAATAAATTTAATACTTCTCTTCAAGTGTTTTTCTTTTGGGGTTTTTTGTATCTCCAAAAGACATGAAAAAGACTTGTATTATTCCCTTGCTTTTGTTTCTCTATCCATTTACTAATGGATTTTGTATGTGAACCAATCTAGTTTGAACGAATAATAAATCTTTATTCGTATTTTTATTCTTAAATGTTTGTATTCTTTTTTATTTTTCTCAACATGCAACATGTCTCTATCATTATTACAATTTTCAAATGTTTTATTCCCCTTGTCTTCTAGTATCTATTATTTTAGTAGAGATATTAATAATCGATATTTATACATATATATATATAGCAATGATAACAAAATTAACAAGAAAAAGAATATTTGCAAAGCACAGTGTTGAGTCCGTGACTGAGAATTTGCTGAGTAAAATGTAAGCAATCTCACATGTGAAAACTAACCAAAAAAAAAAAATAAGCATTTTCATTTCATTGCACAAAAAAAGACAAAGATTCCTTGAACTTGTCCAACATTTTTTATTTCCCACGTCTATATGCTGAGAATTCAAGATATTAATGAGGGTTTGAGCTCTTTCTTAATTATGTTTTTTTTTAAGTACAAGAATAAGGTGAAACAATAACTCGATCTGAACTCATATTTAGAGTAGTGAATATCTTAATTATTCTAAATTTAATACATCCTGAGTCAGAAGTACGAAAAAAAAGTCGTTAACTAATATCAATTATTTTTAAGTAGTATTAAAAGACTAATTGAAGGAAATATTTAACAGTTTGATCCAGCAAATAAATATTGAAACCTAACCATTAAAAATTATGGAAAGTTTTGAAAATTTGTTATTATATATTAAATTATGATACGTGAAAAAGAAATATAAAAGTTTAACATAAAACATTAATAAGCCTTAGGTTAGAATAGCAAAATTAAGGATTTGTAGAGCTAGATATTTTAAGTTTATGCGAATTCAAAAAAAGAAAAAAAAAGAATTACTTTAAGTTTAACTTATTTTTTATATAAAAAATTAAAAAACGGAAAATATTTATTATATTTTTTAAAAAAATATTTTTTTTACTGAATGAACTAATGTCAGAAATACGGAATCACGAGAATTTCAGTCATAAAACCTGGATTCAATGTGAATCTCCATAAGCAGAATTGGAAAGTAATGTCTCTTTGTCTTAAAGCACCAATTCGAACCCGTGAACTAGTCTAGTGGTCTGAACACATGAATTTTGCTTAATTATGACAAGATCTTGATTCTTGAGAGCAACCTATATAATTCTACTTCATTAACATTAAAAAAATCCAACTCCCATGCAAATTAGTTAATTAATTAAGCTTATACGTGGACCAATGAAATTAGAAAATTAAATTGATATCTCTAAAAATGAGATCACAATTTATATATTAATTTTAAAATATTAATAAAAATGTTAAAAATAAAAGGCAGACATGATTCAAGATTATTAGCTGGTTTCGAGACATAATCATATTTCGGATAAAAATGTAATTTTAATCATTGATGAGGTCAAATCTGTAAACAGGAATGATTTGTTTTATTGATATGCCACATGCATGTATCTTTTAATTAAAACTTTTATGTTTAACTATTAATGAGATTAAAACACGTGGATCAATGAAATTATACCTAAATGCAAACTAATAACTGTATGACAGTATTAACATTGCTAAATTAATCAATGATTAACAAGGTTCTAAAATGCCTACTTTAAAACTAGAAACAAGAAACCAAGATCTAACTGTCAGTAAATAGACATTACATGATAGAAAATAAACCCTAATCAGTGTAAAATACAAACCCTAGCAGAACCCAGGCTGGAAGCCATGAGGAGGGTAAGGAAAGCTGCTCCTATCTCCACCTCTGCCGCCGCACGTGGTGGGTTAGGGCGGAGGATGTGGCTGCGTATAAATAACACAAGCATAAACTGGCGGTGGCGACAATATCAACATGAAAATTCAAGAAGACGAAAAATTTTAAGGTGCATGGCAATAAACCTCGAACCCTTGAACTAAGGGTTACAAGATTATTCTTCATGAGCTTTTGATAGTGTTAGATCAAAGAAATTAAATATAGCTAAGAGTATATAACAAAACATTCTTGAAAATAAATAGTGAAGGATTCCAAGAGATCTGATTTTGAAATAAGGGTAAACTATATAATTAACGTCACTGTATTATTGGAAAATTTTCATTAAAGTCATTTGACCGTTGAATTCACTACTATACGGCTTTATACGGCTTTTTTTGTTCACACTATTTACAATTTGTACCAATTAAAAGTTTTCATTTCTTTTTTCTTCTATAAATTATTTTTTTTAAACAATTTTAAACATTGTAAATCTGTGAACCAAAATCTAAATAATTTTCTTATCTAATCTTTGACATTGATTGCTAGATCAATTTAGATTTAAGGTATGTTCTATTAGTCGCTAGCTAAATTTATTTTTTAAATCTTAATAACTTAAATAAAAATATTAAAATAATTTAATGCTTTAAATAAAAACTTTTAAATAATTTAATAACTATCTTATTATTATTTTTAATTAAATTGAGAAAATGTAGACTTTAAATTGAAAAACTTTTTATTTCCCTTGAAGATGGTAGGGTTTGATTGCAAACTTCAATGTCCAATACGTGATTCTGAGCAAAGTTCAGATTTTCACAGATTTCCATGCTTTACCCTTTGTTTGTTTCCAATGGCTCTTAAATTTTCGTTTTCATTTTTTTTTAAAGGAATATACCAGATAGTAGAATTATTTAGAAAAATGTTAGTTTTTAGATAATCTTAAAAAAACATTTTTTTTAAAAAATTGAAGAGAGAAACCCTCTGGTATTTGGTGGATTTTTTTTTTAAGTGTTATAAGTATTATGTGTTAATCTCTCATGAAATTGTCATCGAATATTTTTTTAAATAAAATTTTAATGAATATGAGTATTTGTTTCAACTTAGTTTCATTTGTACATTGCAACTCTAATGTGTCAATATATACTCTCATATATGTAATATATATAATTTAAATTAAATTTTAATTAAGCATTATTTATTATTAAGTTTACATATGACATTGATTATTTTTTTATTATTAAATAAATTTTGATCATTAAAAGGAAATTGTACTATAATATTTTATAATAAATATATTTATGTCATGTTTGTTTTACAAAGAACAAATTAAAATATAAATTTATAGATATAAAAAAAACTCAATTAAATAATGAAAAGAGAAAAAAATCTCATATATATATTTTTTTAATTGAAAACAACTTTTATGAAATATTTTCAAGAAATCTATCAAATAATCGAAAATATTTTACACAAATTGATCCAAACATTAAAAAATATTATTTTTTTAAAAAAAATAAATTATTTTTCAGAAATCATTTTTAATAAATCGTGATTTTTTATTTCTCTTCAAAATATTAATTAACCAAGTATGAATAATATAGAATTAGAAGAAAAAAAAAACAAGAATTAGGAGCAAAGACTTTGCAAAAACTCCCTTAATAATAATTATTGTTTTATTATTAACCCAAGTATGAATAGTGTATTTCAAGCACTGTATTTTTGAGTGGACCAAAAGGGGAATGATTCACGTATAATTATATCATTTTTAGTGCTTTGTATAGTTTCCCTGCCTGCACCGCAACTTTTTTGGATTCTGAAAATTAAGCACCCATTGACATTTCCCGTTGAATTTTTTATTTTTAACTTATCAAGTAATTGAAAAAATACATATAATTTTATTTTGTTCAATTGATTGGTAATATATAATTTTAAATACCCAATTATGTCAAATAAATCCAATTAAGTTCCTTTCATGGATGTTGATCTTTGATACCATTTATTCCTCCCTTCTTCAACTTGCTTTCTACATCATCTCGTCGGCAAAACAAAAATCAATGTATCATATATATTTATTGTTAAAAAAAGCTTTTTATAAATATTCCGAATAATATAACTTTAAGAAATCAATTTCGGACCTACAACTAATTTGATATAATTCTTTAGTTTATTGTTAGAGAGCCACTGCCCACAGATACTGATATCAAGCACAAGATTTTACAAACCCCACATAATTTCCAGTTGGCTTGACAAAAATGGAACAATAATTGAAGAATGTGGACCAAACCCCAGGCTTACAATAAATCTGATCATTTGGGCAATTTCTTCTGTCTTTTTTTTTTAATACAGCCTTGTGATAACCTAATAATTTTTCGTTTTCTCTAAGTAGTTGACATTTGTGTCAAATACATATTTGATATAAATATATCTATTTACATTGGTGAAAAATTAAAGTCGTAATTTTTTATACGATATATATTTTAAAATTTTAATTGTTGAATTTATCAAGATATTTGTACTTAATTTGTATCATCTACATGAATGAAACATGAAAATGAAAGTTGGTTTATTAAAGTATTAATCTTATAAAAAATTACAGAAGGGTATAAAACTACATTTTTATATCAGTGTAAATGGATCTCTCTCCATTAAGTAAAATTTTTACAATATATGAAAATGAATATACTTAATAGTAATAAACACATATATATATATATATATATTCATCATCAATCTTGGGCCGGTAATTGTTTGTTTCAATACAAACATATCATTCACGATCGATTTTCAAACTGATTAATTTGTTGAATCTCTAGTTTTGTGGTGACTTTGATTTTTTTTGAGTAAAAAGATCTCTCCAATCCTTCTTAAAAAAAATCGAAGCAATTTAATCCTTGTTAATTTCAAAAGTGTGTAATTAAGACAATTAATCACAGCATTAATGTTTTTCATCAATTTTACATAAAGTTGACTGGTATATTTAGCTCTCATAATTTACACATTCTATCAATTTTGTTATGATTTAACAAATTTAGTTTGCAATATTTTTGTAAACGTGTAAATTTTGAGGCTAAATTTATTGAATTTTTTGGAATCAAGACTAAATTAGCAAAATATGTAAACATGGAGAGCCAAATTTATTATTATACCATCAAAATTATGTACAATTGACAAAAAAATATTAACGTAGTGATAAATTATCTTTAATTTACTCGATTTCAAAATTGAAAGGATTGGAAAAATTTTTTTACCAAATGTGAAAAACTTTAATACTTAAAAAGAGTTGTTGTAAATTTAAAAATTCATGTTATTTTTTTAAGGTAAAATTTATATTATTC
This sequence comes from Gossypium hirsutum, assembly GCF_007990345.1. Taxonomy (NCBI): domain Eukaryota; kingdom Viridiplantae; phylum Streptophyta; class Magnoliopsida; order Malvales; family Malvaceae; genus Gossypium; species Gossypium hirsutum. Next base: position 2,199,941 of record NC_053434.1, on the reverse strand, counting down.
TAACTTTCAAATACATAATTAATAATTATATTGTATCTTAATTAATTTATATATAATGAATTATATAACAAAAAAAATCAAAATTTATGTTGTATAATTTATTGCTTGTTTTGAAGCGGATTTCCTTCAACCACCAAAATATATGAATATATATTCAATACAGATTTGTTTAGATGTTTTTAAGCTTTTCAAGTATTTATATGAATCGTTAAAAGTTTATATACTATACTCATTTTCGACTATGAATTAAGTACAAATATCAAATACAAATATTTAAAAAAAAATTGGGAATAACATAAATTTATAGAAGATATGAAGGTAATTGGGTTAAATTTATCTGAGAAGCTTTTTCCCTAATGCAAGCAAGAACTGACTGAGATCTCATGTCGAAGTCCCATGACAAGAAATTTCAGACCATAGCATCGCACAATTACATGTCATTGAATAGACACACTTATACTATATTTGTCCATGATATGAGGAAAAAAGAAACAGATTTGAGAGGAAAATGAAACAAATATAAATTAACTTATTTTTTCATCCAATTATTTCACTGATTTGTAAGGTACATAATTTATGGATTGGAAGGCGAGAAGCCTTCTTTCTTACTAACATGACAAATATTGTATAAATAGATGAGAATTGACTATTGGTTAAGGTAAAAGAAACCTTTACCATTTTATCTAACCCTTGACATATCAAAATACCAAATTAAACAAGCCCAGAAAAAAAAAGAACACGTAAAAGAAAAACCCAAACATTGCTGAGGAAACAGTGGAAATGAGCTTAAGCACATTTGTAACCAGCAGGCATTTGCTTTTCGCAGGAATTGAGGAGCAAAGACAATGAAACAGGAACGTTTAGGTTAACCCCCAACACATTAGCTTTAATAGCAGTGCAAAGGCAAACAGCAGCATCGAGATCAGCCAAACCCGAAATGAGAGAGCAGCATTTGGTCCTCGACGGTCCAACAACAACGCGCACTGAGCCCAACAAATCAGCACAAACGCCTAGTTTCAGTGCATCTCTGGGGCAAGTGCCTGGCTGTTCAGGTGCCGAGGGTGGGCTTTTGTGGGTAGGCTTGTGGCTCTTTGGTGGTGGTGGGCAAGGCACGTAGGTAGAGCTAACCAAAGTGAAGAACAACAAGTTCAAGGTAAGAAGAAGAGCAGCGGATGCAACAGTGTTGGAAGCCATGTCTGGTTTTTTTTTTTTCTTGCAGTGATATCTTTGAGACTTAATGCAAGTGTTGTTGAGTGAGGAAATGTTGAAGCAGGGCGAGGCTTTTATAGAGCAAAAGGGCCATGGCAGTGAAACCCCATGTGGGCACGTTGGGTTGGGGTACAACCTGGCAGATCACAACATGCAGGGATAAGCTTTAAAAATAGGGTGATGAAAATATGGATTTGTCTGCAATTTTAAGTCGACAATTATTAAGCTTCCACAAATTAAAAGAAAATAATTATATAAAGATTAAAAGATAGAAATGAAAGATACATATCTCATTGCTATAAATCCAGAAACTATTATTGTTTTCACATACTAGTTGTAAGATCATAATGTCAACTGGGTTTTAAAAATATTAAGTTATGAATTTATTTATTATGATAATAATATTTTAATTCTAAGGAATTTTGGAAGAGAAAGGGGACAAATTAACACGTCCTCTTTTTCATTTTAAGGTTTGCTATTGTTCAAATTTAATGCGAGTGTTGTCACGACGGCCAACATAGGTAAACTTAGTAGGTGGCTTATGTAGATTTGATTTTCGAATGAAGTTCTATATTAAAAATACTTATTTATGCTCTTTTTCAATTTAATGGCTGCAAATAATAAAATTACTACATGGAAAAATCATGTCCACGTACAAATTAAGAGAGAAATTATTAGTGGTGATTAAAAAAGTTTAATAATCAACAGGAATATACAAGCTTGAAGCTTTTCTATGAACATGTTTTTATTACTACAAATCACGTGTGTTTTCCACCGAATAATTGCTAAAGTAATAATATATATAGCACCTGTAATTATTATCCTATTATCTTTTACTAAATTTATTATCACCAATACCTATAATTTAATTGAAAATTAATTATTAAATTCTAAATTATATCAGAAAATTTATCGTATAATTGTATTTTATCGTATTGAAAAATTCAAATATTCTTATCTTATTATAAACGTATGAGTTAATATTTATTTTTAAAATTAAATTCATTTTATTTTATTTTTAATGATTTTTCATCTTTTAGTTTCCTGCAGAAAATTATAGTCGGAGTTAACATTAATGGTATTATAACAATAATTAAATATAAGATTAACTATAAATAAACACGGTGGTTTTTCTGCCACCCCCACAAGGCACCTGTATACAATATCTAATTCATGCTAATTCAGTAGCTTGTTGTAGTATACAATCACTGCTACTATATATAAATATATATATAAAAGAGAGAAATGATTGTGGAGCCACACACATGTGAATGCTGATGAGGTATTGTTGTCTCTTAGCTTTCATGGTGAACTGGAAAAAACCAGAACGATGGGGATTTGCAGAGGAAACCTTTCTCTAGCAATTAAGCACACATGGCCCTTAATCATCACTTTCATTATTTCTTAGTTCTATAAGTTACCCACTGTTGGTCCTCAAGCTTTCAATTCAAAGCACTATTACTGCAAGCTTTATTCTTATTATTATTCATTAATGACGTCATTTATTTTCTTTTGAGTTTTTCTGGGTTTTTTTTTTTTCCTTTTCATTTTCCCGGAAAAGTCCAACTGAAAGTGAAACCCCATTCGCAACGAAACTTCCTTTAATTCCAAGATAAAACTATATAGAGAAAGTACGAACCTTTTTTCTGTCTTGTTTCAGTCTTCGAGGATTTGGTTTATTATAATAACGGTTAGGTTAAAATATACTCCGTTTATTGTATCGTTCGTTTATTTAGAATTTTTTTTTTCAAGATTCTTTTAAATTTAAAATATACGTATGATTAAAAATTTATTCTGTTATGCGACATTTTGAAGTAAACAAGAAAAACTTAATAATTATGTGTAAAGAGCTCTTTTGATGGAGGAAGGAAACGTTGTAAATAAGTAAATGGGATGTACCGAAAGAAATGGAGAGGAAGATTAGAGTAGATACGGTAACATTGAGCACCAACGACAAGTGGTGGTTGATAAGGCGGAGAAAGAGAAATGTGGTTGACGATAAAACTAAGCAAAGACAATAAATTAAGAGAATTTTGAGAGTCAGAATTTCAAAGTTTCAAAAGTCTTTCACTAGTCATTAAAGGCTCCTATCTATAATGTTCCAAGAATAGGAGTTACAAAGCTAGCAATTAACGAGAATAAAGGAATAAATTTTAGTTACAATGGCATTACTAGTTAAGAGAGAATGGTGAAGGTTTTGTTTATTATGGTGATGATGAATAATGAAGAAGAGTTCACCATGTTTTTGAGAAAGTAGAACAACACTCAGTATTGCAGGAAAATGTTAAAGAAGAAACCTCTTAATTACCTCTATATTTGATCCACCAAATTAAGCTCTCTGAAACATCCCAAAAATGAAGATAACCCAAAAACTCTTTTATATTTCAAGGTTGCTTCCACTTCTTCTATTTTGGCGAAACGGTACCATGTGAAACATTTCTTGAAATGTAAGATGATATATAGTTATTTTTTTATAAGAGTTGTTCCTGAATAATAGTTATTTTGTAATGATATATTTTCTTGGTAAAACTTATTCTCAATAATGACTCTTATGAGACAACATAATTATTCTAAATACAAGTTATTTCAAACAATAGTTGTTTTAAATATAGTTATTCCTGAAACAAAGAGTTGTTTCATTCTCAACAAGGAGCGGTTTTGAAATAACAACTATATTGGATGACAATTGTTTTAACTAAAGTTTTGTTTTAAACATAGCGATTATGGATATAGCTGTTCTTGAACAACAGTTGTTCTAAACAACAACTATTCTAAACAAGAGATTTATTCCGAAAGAGATACATTTGGTAGCACAATTTTTTAAAATATAATATTTTTCGTCTTAAGGAAGAGATAAAATGTTAGCAGCCAAAATTAAATATCTATATTATGTAATAAAAAAATTGACGTTGTAATAAATCTGAATTTAATAAAAGAATTTTAACAGTTGAACTTATATTTTTAAAACTGAAAAAAAGATTCATTAAAATAAAAATAAATTAACTAAATTCTAAAAACCTAAAAGATACATGGATTTTGAGTATACTTTTAATATTTTAAAATTTGAATAATTTGATAAGTCAAAAGTCATATTTCAACCTATTCGGTGGTGTTTGAAACCAAAATCAGTTGAATTTAAATAAATAAATAAAAAAAATAGGCGCTCAAAGTGAGAGGTTGAAAATTAAGCTAAATTAGAAGTGAGAATAAATAATTATCCCTTAATCCTTCCACTAATGTTGATAATTCTATCAAATCTCTTCCAATATTCCTTAGCTGGCAATAAATCCCATCATTTGCTGACCAAATCCACCCGCAATGTTTTTTATTTTCCTTAAACCTGGTAAAAACCTCGAATTTTGTTTCTATATATTAAGGTTTTGAACACTTCAGAATAAAATATTGTATCTTCAATGCCAGATTTTGGTTTTTTTTTTTTTGGGACACAAGAAAAAAATAATCGAAATTAAGAAAAGATTTAAAGATACTGCAATCAAAAACCTCAAACCATTGAATGCCACATAATCACACAAATTAATTTTTTTATAATATATATTAAAAATTTATATAAAAATGAAATATGAAGTTTTAATTGGAATTTTTATTGATTTTGTATAAAAAGATAAATATTTGTATATAAAAAAATATTTTAATTATTTTTTAATTAAACTGATAATCGATTGACTCGTGACATTCAATTCTTACAAATTTAATTATAGCAAGTATATAGAGAGAGAAAAGGGAGGGATCTTTAGTTTTACACCGTTCCTTATATATTTTTAAATGTTTAATATTTTAATGATTAAATCATTGAATTTATCAATATAATTGTACTTGTCATACATATAAATTTTCAAATCGAACCGGTATCCCTATCATATCATTCTAAAAAGGTACTGTGTATATTAATATTTATTAAATAGTTAAAAAGACTTTACATAAAAAAAATAGTTAAAAAGATTTAATTTACGTTCAATTTAACATAAAATAAATAGTTAGAAAATATGATGGTTAATCATTAAATTATTAATCCTACAAAAATATATAGAAAGTGTAAATACACTTTAGTTTTACATTGATATAAGTGAACCCTCCTCATATAAATATATATTTAAAATAATTATTCGCTAGTAATAAAAAATAAAAAAACTCCAAAGTTAAAATTTTGTCATATATTTTTTATGTAATAATTTTTTTTATTTTTTAAAGACCTGATAATATTCTAATTTCACACTTCCATTAATATATGTATAGAATAATTACACTAATATGGTAGACTTGTTTTATATATAATTAATGAGTAGGGAAATCTGAATAATATTTTTTGTGATCACCACCAGCCAGCAGTCAAGTAGCCCAGTTTTCACGCCGATTAATCGGAGAATTTTGATTGCTTTGAAAATAAATTTTCAGGAAAACTACAGAAACTTAATCATTTAGTCTACTATCTAAAATCTTTTTCTATGTCCACGCCGATTAAACAAGGAATTTTCTCTTTTCCATTGCCGTGAAAACGATTTGCACCACCGGAAATGTTGACTCTCACACCAATTTGCAATTCCGATAACAAACAAAGCTTTTGATATACGCCATCAGTGTGCATTTCACCGCTCCTTTCACATATAAACTTGTTTTTTTTTTTAATCTGTAATTTATTTTTAATTTCTTAATGTATTTACTAAATTGAGTTTAGTGATTAATTTTTTATATTCTATCAATCTATTTTAAAAAGTAGGTGCTGATAACAAATTTCAAAATTATAATTTTAATTATGTAAATATAACTGATTTTGGTTGTAATATAGAAGGTGTGGATTTTTTTTTTCTTTTTTCTTTTTATGGCTACAAACAATTGTGGGACATTTAGACAAAAAGCCTTGTTGTCAACTCCCATACTCAAAAGCAAAGGATTGTGAGCCAGTTGTTGCTGTTTCTTACTTTCAATCTTGTCACTATTAGCAGACTTGATTTACCAACATGTGCATTTGTGCCCACTTATGTTTTCTATTTCGAATTTTGAGATGATAATATATAGTATAAATTTAGATAGCTATTATTTTAATAATGTAGTATTTAGAAATTCATTTAGTAATTAAATTTAGATGTAATCTTTTGTAATTATACAAAGAAAGCATGTTTAGGTAATCATTATAATTAGTAGTTTTTGACGAATTAAGTATAATTGCAGCACTTAATCACAGTTTCCAATTCTTACAAGAAATATGAGAATTAGAGTAATTACACATATAATTACATTCAAATTTAATTTATAAAAAATCTTTAACCATATGATTAAGGAATAAGGTGAATAATCACTTTTCACGCGGGTACCTATCAGTCAATTACTTATAACGTACGTACCTCTGCTAGATTCTCTTAAACCAAAAGCGCCCATCAATATTTTACTATTTTACCTATTTAGAAACTCCTTTATCATGCCTATTTAGTTTTGAGTGAAAGGATATGTCTTCGACAAGCTTTAGGTAATCGTTCTGGCAATCATACTGTTCTTTTAGCAAATTTCGGCACCAAACTCATAGAAAAAGAAATCCACAATCGATTATCTAAATGTTTTTAAGTTCCAAAGAGTAAGCAAAGTTCGAACAAAGGATCTACCTATGCTTCTCCACCCGCAAGTTCTCGCATGGATATACTTTTGGTGTCTGCTAAAAAAATACATTATATATAAACCAAATGAATCTATAACTGATATAAAGGGTTAATAGTTTTGCAACTTCAATTAATTCAGTTAATTATAGTTAGGGTCGAATAATAATAAACTGATTGTTTGAAGACCTCTACACCAAAGAGAGGAATAGATGGACTGCAAAACGATGCCGTTCCCTCCCATGATCCTCGACGTTACATTGCTCAATCTTCAGCCATTTTTTGCCCTTGGTGGATTCACGTAGCCAATCCTATGGGCCATTGCCCATCAACGTGGGATACACAAAAACGAAACCGGCTCAAAGCCCATCAATGTTGACCCATTAAAACCAATTTATTGATAAATAGATCTTACTTCACAGCAATAATGCAAGTTAAAGAAAGCAGTCAACACAAAAACAACTGTGTAATCTGTGTTCCTAATATTTCAACTAGCTAGCCACCATGTCACTTGAGAACAAGAGAAGCTACTCAATTAACAGCCAATACCAGAGTTGTTGCAGTAAATGAAATTCTAATAGGCATTTTCCCTTTATCACTCCTCAATACCATAGCTTCATAAATCGGCAGGTAATTAAAGCTGATAACAACAATGGCATTAACCCCATTTCCTTGTTGCTGCCATTGACGAAATGAATCAATCCATAAGTGACTGAGAATATGTTGACAATTGCTGCCATTGTTAGTGGTACAAACATGGCAATGACACCCCAAATTCAAACAACCCCTGCTCGTATCTTTTCCTTTGCTCATCGTCGATTGCCTTTCTGGTGACATTGAAACCCTGTGTTGGAATCCCAATGGATTTAAGCAAGAACTCGGTTAACCCAAACAAGAAACATGAAAGCCCTTTGATCATCCACATTCTCTGATCACTACACCATCTTTGTATTGTTCCCCCACCAACACAGTGCTCTAAGAAATCTTGCCCATATGCTCCAAGAAACAAAAACACGTAAAGGAGAAACCATGGCTCAGAGACATTTGGGAAGATATTGAGACCATTGAGGAGAGCAAGTTGAGGGACAAAGGAATATGTAGTGATTGGAATTGACAAAATGGAAGAATATGCATAGCTTGAATAGCCTAACCCCATGAACAGCCCCATAGCTTTAACACCAAATGTTATTGGACTGTATCTTGAAGAAGCCACTTCAAGGAGACCAATTTGCCACCTCTTGTTCTGAAAAGGAACATCAAGAAGGTTTAAGGGTGCATAACATCAAGAAGGTTTAAGGGTGCATTTCCCATAAATGCAGCCTTTTCAGGGTTGCAGAATATGGACCTCCATCCTTCACATTTCAGTCTAAAACCTGTGTAAAAGTCCTCCACCAGTAACCCATATCTAAACCCAATCTGCACATATCACTGTTTTGCAAGCATGTATAATCACAACAGCAAAAGCCAAAGGAAACATGTATGTATGTATGTATGTATGTATGTATGTATGTATGTATGTATGTATGTATGTATGTACGGCCACAGGTTATCTTAGAGCCCCATTTGCTCTGGTTTTCATAATTGCATCCAGCTACTCGGTGAGCAACTTCAAGAACTGATGGAGAAGTAATGGGATTGTCCACAACATAATCAGGACTTAATTCCCTGATTTCCGGTGAAACCAAAGTTGACGGGTCTCCGAACAAAGATCGCTGGCGAATAAAACAGCAAGTTCCCATATAATTAGGTCCGGATAACCCATCTAAGCCAGAAGGATTAAGTTTAAACAAACGTATAAGCCGACCAGCATAATTATCAGTCTCATTTAGACCATGGAATTCTTGAGGAAAGTGAATGTAATCCAATCGATTCCGGATTTCAGGGTCTAACACATAACAAAAGGCACGAAAGGGTGTTCTAGGATCATTCCAATACGTGTTACAGTCTTAAGGATAAAATTATAGGCGCATTTGTCATAACAGCCGAAACACTAACCTTCAAACACAAAATTGACCATATAAGTAGATCCACATGTATATAAACTTAAAAAAGTAAAGTTCATATATATATATATATACATTAAGGGCACCGGGTTTGAAATGGTGAGGAGATGTGAGGTGCTCTTCTGTGTAGAGACATAAACCTGGTTTGGCAAACAACGGCCTGTAATGTCTCTGTCTTGGTTTTTCTCCAACAAAACCTGGTTATTGACAAATAACAACGTTGTTATGTCGATTGACATGCATTCATTGATTTCTGACATAAATGTTGTGTTGAAAAACCTGAATCAGAGGGATGGTTTTGACAGGTAAATCCATGATCAGTACTCCATTTACTGAAAGCCTGATGAACTTTATCGTTGGTTATGTACTCATCATAAACTCTTCCGGTTTCAACAACGTTTTCTTTTCTGAATTTCATGCTCTCATACATTACCTGCAACAATTTTAACCCTTAAAATTTTACAATTTATTACTGTTTATGTCACTATCTTCGTACCTTTATGCCTTTCACTCGAATATGAACTTATATCGACTGGTATAAAATTATATCAAATAGACTTGGGGCAGATTTTCCATTATTTTGGGAAATGACGATTACTTATCTTTAATGTACAAATTAGTCCTTTTTTAAGTGACTAGTGATTTTTTATTTAAGTGAAAATAACAGATTAAATGTAAAATTTTGACTTGGTTAAAATATGCTCTAGGTCCATGTACTCTTCGTATATTTGAAATTTAATCTCTTTTACTTTTATTTCAAGATTCTTTTGTCAAAATTATTTTTTTTAAAATTTAGCCCTCTTACTTTTTGGATTTAAAAAGTTAATATTGATAAAATTTTTTTGTTAAATTCATGTTTATTACAATAGTAAAAAAAAAATTTATATGGCTATAATGTGATGATTTTTTTTTATTTCAAAATATCACGCTAATGAATTTAACAAGAGATCTTTATGGTGTTAACAATTAAATTTAAATTTTAAAATTTTTAAATTAGAGAAACTAAATTCTTAAAAACAAAAGTTGAGGGACTAAATTTTTAAAAATAAAAATTGATAGACTAAATTCTAAATATATAAAAATACAAAAACTTGTTCCATATTTTATTTATTTTTTATTTAGATACATATAAAAGCCATGTGAGTTAAAAAGTTTCATTGTAAGCTAAATATTTATTTTACCTAATCTTCCCAGGTTCAATGGTTCTTGAGCAATTGGATGCAAAATATTCGTCGGGGCTCCTCGTCGTTATACCGTTCTTCCTACAAAAAGGTAACCAATAGGCGGCAAACTTCGCAGCTTCCATGAAGGCAAAGAGAGTTAGAGCTGATCCTCCATTGTCGGATACTCGTACGCCATCACAGATAACGCTGTATTCACCACCCTCGTCGGCGGATCCTTATACAGATCCGCCGTGCAAATGAAGACATCCAACCCCGGCAAATCACTTGGTTCCAAGAACTTTTCAATGTTCTCAGAGATGAACAACGATAGTGTTAAAGAGAAAGAAACAAGAGTTTCGGAGGGAGAAGTGTCCGAGCATGGCAAAAGAACAAAGCAACGAAGGCACAGGTGTAAACTGCCGCAAACACACGGTTTGGGACCGTCCATCGTGAAGGCTTGAGCGTGTGAAGGAGCAGAGGAACATGGGCGGCGGTGCAAATCTCTTAGACATGGCTCCTCCATACTTTTTGGCGAGTAGTCACCATAAATTGTTTTTCTCCTCCAAACTTTTTGGCGGGTAGTCACCATAAATTGTTTTTCTTTTCACAAACAAATCAGCGAAAATGGAAATGGAATGTATGAAAGACGATACGAGCTCGTAATCCAAGTGACTAGTATAGTCTTCGTCAAGGCCAGCAGTACCAGTCACGACTTTTTGTTGAGACCCAATCACGATTGTAGCGTCCACTAAAGTCGTTATAGTATAGTTAAGTCAATGACGTGACTGACGCACTAGCTTCATGGAAAACTATTTCTTTTATTTTTCAGGTCGATACTATAATTTATGTTGAAATTCCTGTTTATTTCTGTGTTATTTTCAACATTCAAATTTACATTTCCCTTTTACATCTTACCACTTGATTTTATAACTTATGTTTATTTTATCTCTTTAAAAATGCAATAAATGATTCTTAAAGATACAATATACATTATTATTATATTAAACATTTGTTGATTTAAACTTAATTTGGATCAATGATATATTTACTTACTATTAATATAAAAATAACGATAATAATAAAATTAAATATTATAACATAAAAAAAACTAAACGGAACACCCCAAACTCCACCTCAGTATCTAATTGAGTGGGTGCATCTCAGCATTGTAAAAACATCACTCTTTTACAAGCTATGTAAACGTTTTGACCAACCAATAAGAAGAAATGTCCGCGTTTGGAAACAAAAACTTCTTGAACGAATAAAGGATGTATTCTTTAATGTTCTCTGACTTCTGGCAGAAGCGTGCTTGAGTGACTTATTTATAGTCAAACAAAACATGGAAAATATGGATAGTTTTAGTTCCCATCAGAAGATTCATTTAATGCAGACTCATCCACCGCTCTAAAATAATTCATGGCTGAACCCTAATCTAATGAGGCCTAAGATAGATTACACCAGTAAACCGCTCCGTTTTCCCGCAATATGCCGTAGCCCAAAGTAGAGCTGAATAAAAGAAAAACGAAAATCGACTGAACCAAAATGTAAGTTCAAAAACCATTACTATCCAATTCTATTTTTTCTTTAATTTATAATTAATTAATTTTTATAATATAACAATAAACATTTATATTTAAAATAATGAAAATAATTTAAAAATTCTTGAAAATTTATTATATTTTAAAAATACTCATTAAATAAACTTTAAAATTTTATTAAATAATATTAAAAAAATTATAAAACAAATAAAAATTTTAAAAACCAAACCAATTTATAATAAACTGATATCACCCTACCCCAAGACTGCCTTTGCACGGTCAGCCTTGAGATAGCAAAAAATTGTGCTCAAATTCGACATTCACCATCGCTTAAAATCTGATTATATGAACTTAAACGCCAAATTATATAGTTTTTATTTGAGAAAACTAAACAATTACTAATTTTTTACTGTCCCAAGGGGGGAAACAACATTTTAAAGCCACTTAATTGACCAAACTAATCGGGGAAAATATTTAGACCAAACTATATAAGACATCTATAGCAAACTCTGCAACTTTAAAACTCAAGCCAAAAATTATATGATATTGTAATGTTCACAGCAAATGCCAATAAATGTCACCCTTCTAATAAAGGGCGATAAAATAAGATTATGACTTAAGCATCCTTGAATAATTGACATGATAATCAACCTAATGAGTATGTACAAATTAAACCCCCTATAATGACAGTGAAGCTAATTAAATTAATGGCAGCAGTATAAAAGCTGTAAGCAGCGACACTTTCACTCGCTGCAAACAAGGAATACACTGCCAGACCACATTTTATATTTACAAGCGCAGAAAATACCACAATTAAAGCACCCCAACCCACAACAAAGATTATAAGTATTCACATTTTTCCTAGTCTTAGCCTCTTATTCCGAACTAATTCATTAACAAATTCTTGGTTCTTCAAAACCCAGATGATGTCGTTTTAAGTCTCACAGCTCCAAAAAAATATGAGCTACTGATTAGGGTTTCATCAACTTCAGTGAAAAATAAACAGCAGGTTATGAAAGACAAATGGGTTCTTATTTTTTTAGTTTTCAGATGAGTCTGAACTTATTACCGTCCCTTCACCTTCGATAGAAGCCAAGGGAAGTTTGCTTCCCGTCTTCAGCTTTTTCACATCTTGGCTTGAACAAATAAATATTCTTCTTACCATGTTGCAAAATTCCCTGAATGGACATAAAATCAAATTCATAAACTAAATTATAGAAGAGATTTAAAATATATATACATGTAGGAAATAGTCCAGGCATTATCAGGTTACTTACGGCCATGGATCATCGCCTACAAGCATCATATCGCCTTCATCATCAGTGTAGACAATCTCCCACTTATTCCTAGGGCGAAGCTCTCCCTTAATATCAAACATCTCCTCCAGTTCATCTATAAGCTGATCATACCCTTCAAACATGGCCAAATCCACAGCACGACCTACGGCTATACCCTGCATCTGAACCTATTCCAATACACAAACCCCAAAGGGAGTTTTCTGTAAATTCTTCATTTGGATGAATTAATATTTGTGAGAATATTTAATTTTTAATACCTTTGTACGACTTCTTGTAAAACTAGAACAACTTTGCATGCTCTGGTTCTCTTTTGCTGATAACTGTAATTGTTCCAGCTTCTTCTCTTTAGAATCTTTTGAAATTTCAGACTTCTGATCAGAATAAGTGGATGATAGATTACTCGGGCCTGGTACTTCAGTTATACCCATTATCATAGTAGAAAGTTGTGCAGGTGTTCTCTCCAAAGGTGTTGAGCTTGCAGAATGGTTTATCAGATCAATTCCGAACAATCGGCAGCTAGCAGATGTCTCAGATCTCTTAGCCTTTTCAGTTGAATCAAAGGTTGAATCTTCGTTGAGCTGTGGGTTTGAAAAGCCCGAAGGAACAGGCCAAGCAGAGAATCTCGTTTTATCTTCTCTTGCTTCAGGAAACAGATGATGAGGAACACATGTGCCAGGAGAAGATAACCAACTTCCTTTATTCAGAGTCTTCACGACAGAGCTGCAACCACTGCTCATCTCTGTCCACATGTGGTGCCCCATAACAGGATTTTCATTTCCTTTTGCTTCGGCAGCAATGTTTTGTGGTGTTAGATCATGGCAATGTGTAACTCCAGAATAAGGAGCTGATGTCGTTGAAGATAAATCTATATTATTCAAATAAGATTGGATCATTCGATTATCAGAAACAAAAGCATAACAGAAGAGGCGTCAAATAAGGAAAACATATCTTTACCCGTGGCAGGAATTTCAGCAGGTGGCCGGGGCCTTTTGTTCTTAGCTGCAACTGGTTGAGTCAAAGAAGGTGGAATGGGAGCAGCAAAGGGTTCTATCTCCCACGGTGAAACCCTATCAGGCCTTGGGATAGAGGCAGGTTCATCCCATTGTACCTGTTGACAAATAGTAATTATAGTCCTCCGCCTTTCCCCAATCCCATATGATTATGAACAGATCAGACCAAGAACAATCGGTCTTATACTGCCAAAATTATTCAACTTAGACTTGAAGGAAGCATGTAAGAAGGTACCTTCAATGATCGCCATTTTGAATCTTTCCAAAGAGGAGAAAAATCTTCAACCCCCACGATCGTGCCAGAAAACCTTTATCATCAATCAAAGATAGGTTGAGTGTTTACAGAAGAGATCAAACAATCACGGATTAAAAGCGATCATGTAATTAAGTTCCACTACCTTCTCTCAGGAGAATCCTCCCCTTCAAACTTCATCTTAAATCTCATGCCAACAGCAAACTTATTACTAAGAGCCTCTAAATATTTGTTCAACCCAATGATGAACTGACTTGTCCTGATATTTTATACAAGACAAATATTAGTAAAGAAATATCATGTTTATCTCCAATGTTAACAAATCTGTAAATATCATACCTTGGCTTATAGTAGACAACAAAGAGGGTTTGTGTTGAAACTGCATGAGATGCAGTTGCAAGCACTCCTACATGCATGCTCTGACTTGAAATCACTGACGACGGCATGATGCTATGTTGGCGAACAACACGCCTCACTCCAACACGTAGCTCACCATTTTCCCCTCTAAATAGCCAAGTATTAAATGAATACCCCATTAACACGAGAGATGAACAAAACCAGAGAAAGCCAGAACATGCTCAGGGTGAACATAGACGGACATCAAAGTAGAAAAAATGCAAAAGTAATCTACCTCAAAAACACAAAGGAGTCACCAGCTACTAATCTCTTTGAAGTAACAAACGTACTCCATCCTGTTGTAAGCAAATGTCTCCTTGGTTGGCCTGCTCATTTAATCAGATACATATAAATAATGTGTACGAATAATGGAGGCTTAACGTATCTCACGTCTAATAAAACCATAGGAGCACTTATAATATCAAATGACTGAACACGAAAGACAACAAAAATCACGTGTTCATATACCTCTGAAAATATGCTTAAAGCGCCACTCATAACCATGAAGATCCTTTGCAACCAATTCCTGGGTTGGCGTTGCATCATTCATGTCCTTAAAGACATCCATGTAAAGATATCAAAAAAAAAAAGAGATTTAAAACAAAAAGTGAAGAAGGCAAAACAAATAGCACGATCTAGATACTCGTACCAGTTTAGGAAGGCAATCAGTAGCATGTTTGCGAAGAACAGAAAATCCTCCATGGGTGCTTGTATCTGATGCAGTTAAAACCTTGCAGAATGAGTGGACTGTAGGTCTTTGAGACTCAGGGGGGCACAGATCAGGGGTTGTTGGCTCAGATTGCTAGAGATGCAAAAATAAAAAATAAATAATTTCATGTGTATTTCAATACTTAAAAATGTACAAATCATAAAGGAAAAGGATTGATTCTTACACTTGGTTCCGGCAGTAAAGTCACTTGTGCATAAACTTCATCTGTTTCTTTTTCAGCCTAGAAAGTCCATGAAAGTTATCCCCAAATCAATCATGTTGACAGAATAATATAATGATCCGCTTAGTCAAAATCACTTAGAAATCTAACCGAAATCTCAATTTATCGAGCAGAAAAACAAATACTCCAAAAAAAAAAAAACAACAACAACAAACATTCTTCTCAAGATCAAAAACAATAATAGGATCCTAATAATTACTCCATTTTTATTTTCTCCGTAAACAAAAATCACAACTAGAAATCATAGCTGTTAATATTACCAGCAACTGAATATGAACGACACGGCAAAGAATCTTCGATGGAAGATTAAACAACGGAATCCTCTGATTCAACGTCTGATTCGTGGATGCTTCCAACTAAAACAATCCCCCACCAAAAATAGCAGTATCTCAATCAACAAATCCAAGAAGAAATTAATCATTTAAAAAAAAGGAAATTTGAAAAAAAAAAAAGAGTATGAATGCGAAAAGTGAAAAGAGGTTTGCCTGTTCCATATGTCCTTGAGGAAAATAATACACTCTCTGTTCTGCACGAGGAACCTCAACCAGTGGTCCGGCACATAACTTCCATAATTCCATGTACAGATCATCGCATCCATTTCCTATCAGTCAAAAGGAACATGGAAAGTTTCAAAAGTTTTCCAGGAAAAAAGCAAACAAAAACTAAAAGAAGCTGAATATTAGTGTTCTCTTTTTACCTTCAGAGGAGACATTATTTGTCTGCGAAAACGACTCTACCCGATTCGCCATCATTGAACTCTCTCTCAAAACTCTCTTTAAGTCAACAACAAGCAACTACAACTGTCAACAAACTCCAAAAACAAATTAAATCCTTCAGGCTACGAATTATTAACAAATCTAATTCAAATTCACTTTTTCTCTTCTCCGCCTCTTTGCCACACCGTATCAACCCCCAGATCTAACAACGTAATCAAAAACCACTTTCAACGTTGCAAAACCACCTCGCCAAACCGCTTTCCGCTTTCTATTTTCTTAACCCCTCGCAGAATCTCTCTGAAAAGTGAACGCCGTTGCAAAGAATCCCCGAAAACCGCTGAGCGTGTGTCTTATATTACGCGATTGTTGTCTGCCTGTCACTTTGATTCTTCCTTTCTTTGGTTTCTTCTCTTTAAGTATTGTTTTATTGCAAAAATTAACTAACTGACTTCACTAACTCTGGTTCCAGATTTAACCGGAGGATGGAGGAGTATGCTACCAGGGAGTGAACGTGATGGGTGATTTGGCGGCAAACGGCGCAACGCCGTTTTTTAACGTCGTTTCTTTTGTGAACGAATAATTGGTCTTTGCCGCCTTATTGGGGTGCGTGTGGTTTGGGTGACAAAAGAAAATAGAAACCGATAAACCTTTTTATCCTATGTTTAAAATAACTATATTAAATGAAGGAAAATGAGGAAAAAGAAAAAATTTGATTTTTTAAAATTATGTCCTTTTTATAAAATAATTTATATAGAAAATGAAAAAGAAAAAATAATAATTTACATTTTAAAATTCCTTTCCGTTTTTTTTCCTAATTTTTAACCATATTTTAAAGGAAAGTAAGGTATACTCAATTTCTCTTCTTTTTTTTGTCCTTTACTTTGTTTCACTTGAACTTTTCCCTTATTTGGATTGATATGGAAAAGTTCTTCTTTTCCGTTACTTTCATATCCTTTTTCTCTCCTTATCCCAATTTAAATATAGTGTGAAAAAAAGTTTAAATTTATAACACATTTTTAAATATTTTATAAAAATTAATATATTATAAAAAATTAAATTATGGCATATCACAGGCGAAATTTTTTATGTGATAATTTTTTAAATATTAATATAAAAACCAAGTTTAATTTTAGTTGATATAGTAAAGCTAAAATAATAGAGATCACGATACCTTCAATTTAAATCTTAATATGATATGTAATTTTTTAGATTTTGTATAAAAAATAAAAACACTTTAAAAATATTATTTATTGTTTTATATAAATAATAAGTTTTGGGCAATTTTATAATTGAGTTAAAATTTTAAATTATATAATAGATTAGTTAAAATGACAAAACAAAGTCAAAATGAAATAAGAAAATATTTTAACATCACATCTTATTCAAAAATAGATATATTAAATAAAGTATGAAATATTAGGTGAAATAAATAAAAGATATATATAATATTTAAACAATAAAATTTAAAAATAACAGTTATTGATAAGATTATAAAAAGTTGGTAAAATTAAACTTAAAATTATTTGTATTTTCCAATTTAATCAATAGTATGAAGTCATTCTATTACTAATGTTGTTTGGGGTTAATAGAAAGGCGTTAGGTATGATTTAGATGTTAATTGTTGGATGGTTTGTTGCCGTCTCTTGTGTTGTCTGCTTAGAAACAGGCAACAATATTTGGCTCGAGTTAACCCGATATGTTTTTTTTATACATTTTATTATGGAAATCAAGACTTGAAGTTTAGTAATTTGCCCTAAAATGGTGGTGATATTACGGGCTTCTGCCACACAGGATTGTGAGTCAATACGTGGGAAGTTTTGGATCTTGTTTATCATATGATGTTAAAAAACTCTGAACCATGTATGGTAGTCACATTTTCGTTCAATTTTTTTTTTTCATTTTCTAAAACTAATTCCTAAAACATTTTTTCCATTTTATGTGCATAAAAAACTTAAACGCGAGCTTAAGCTGAATAATAAATAATTAAATTAAAAGTTGGATATGAATACTGAGCTTTTTTTTTTACGAAATAAACGAAGTTAATCAAATATGATTAAACAAATTATGTTTGATTTTTATCATTTTAATTTTAAAAATAAATAAATAAAATTAAAACTTCGACTTCACTCGTACGAAAGGCTTCCAGTTTTTTTTAAGTAAGAAATTAGATAGTAAAATATTTGTTTAGGGACAAACTCAGAAACAGGTAGGTTAGGTATTGTATATTCTTTCTTGTAGTACCCTAGGGTTAAAATATAGTAGAATGCAGGAAACTAAAGCTAGTTTTCTCCTCGTGCTTAACTTTATAACCTGTCTTAACTATTGATACTTATGATATTATTTTATTTATAAACAAGGCAATGAATTTTATTATAATAGGATTTAAGTACTATGTGACCCCTTCTCCTTTTGAAAGGTTGATATTCTCTCTTGTTCAATATATATATATATATCCTATCGATTGCATGAGATTAATATTTGAATAAGATAATTGTAATGGAGGATTACGACAATAATAAGGTAGATTAGCTTTTTCATGTCATGTAAATTTAATAATAGTATCATGGTCGTTTTCGTATTAATATTTGGATTATATTTTACTTTTTTATTCAAAGAATGAGTAAATTAAGATTTATAAATTAGATTAAAAAAATTGATTATTTTTATTAAAATTTTCATATATTTTTATTATTAAAAAATTATATTTGTACGTCAACATAATATATATGTAGTTATTAATAAGTAATTAAATTGACAGATTTAAGATCTCTTGAGTCTAAGTTCAATTATTGGTGTTGATTTTTATATATTATTCTATATTTTTTTCCTTCACTCACGATATAATTGTCAAATTATATAATATTATTAGGTTTTTAAATTAAAATTTAATTATTTGTTTTCTAATAAAATGCTACTAATGGAGTGTATGTGCTTCTTTTCCTATTTTGGAATTGGGTTCAATTAAATAACCATGTCGATAATTTAATTAATTAAATTATTTTTTAACTGATTTTATTTAATTTGATCGAGAAAATAATTGATTTCATCTCATTTTAATACTCTTTTGATTTTATGGTACTAATTGAATCACGGATTTGATTAACCATGTATTTATTGTTTAAGCTAATTAATTAAAGATTATCTTCTTATTAATTGAAAATATTTATTCCACATAAATGTCAGTAAAAAACCGGTTAACATACCGGAAATAATTTAAAAAGGGAAGGACGAATGAATGGGAAATGGGCCGACAAGATAATTAAAGTTCCAGAAATACCCTTGCGGCTGTCCACCTATGATTAGGGCATTGATGAAAGTGGGCTAACGTAAGGGCAACAATATTATATTGCTAAAAAAAGAAAGAAAGAAGGAATAAAGAGACGTATGGGGGGGATACCTTAAAAATCAATAAAGAACGAAGCACTTGCGTTGGAATCCAATGTGAAAGGCAATAATGATATAGTTTTAAAAAAAGGTTTTGGGTTTATATATATTTTTTAAAGTAAAATGGAAAAAATTTTAAATTTAATTTAATAATTATTAAGTTAAATTTTAATTTAATAATTATTAAGTTAAATTTTAATTTAATAATTATTTAATTAAAAAATTTGATTATTCGACTCATTATATTATAATTTTAAACTTGATTATTGATATAAATTTGAGTGAGAGAAATAATAAATGAGCATAATCGATCTTCAATTTTCGATTCAACTCAAATTTATATTAAGTTTCAAAATTTGAATTAAGTTCGAGGTCAAACTATTCGGATTCATATTTAATTATACCCTATATATTTTTGTGTGTAGCCTAAATCGACAACAGTATATTTTAGTGTATCGTTATGTATTAATTAATATTTTAAAATGATTTTATATATCATATATACATATGTATTTTAATAACATGCATATAAATATATTAAAATATTGATAAAATTTTAAATTTGTTAATTTCAATTACTTAATTATATTAATTTTTAAAAGTAAGTATATAAAATAAGAATTAAGATGAAAAAAATGTTAGAAAAATTGGTGTACAACATTTTAATTTTATAGCAAACAACATGAAATAGTGGGTCTCGATATGAGTTGATATGGACACTAATGAAACTTAAACTATTTGATATTGATTTAAGATTGAAACAATGCATATCAAGCAATACTGAAACAATAATGACAATGATGATTATAATCTCCTGAATTATACATGTTTTGACTTATTGTTTGACTAGGTTAAGGGTTTCCCTTTCTTTGGATCAAAGGCAAAATAAATAAATAAGTAAATATATATCTTTATTTTTTTTAATGATAAAACATCATGTGATTAACAAAAGCAATGTCATTTAAACCCCACAATATTGGTGTAACATAATTGAGCTTACCTGTTACCACTAAAATCAGGTCAAATCCCACGTTATTGCCTTCTCATTGGCCTTTATTTATTTATTGGCTCCTAATTTAGTGCTTCAAATTAGGTAAAGGAGGAATCCGACTTAGATCCATTTATACCCAATCACAAGATACTTACTTTTGTTATTGCAATGTTTTAGTTTAGCCATAAAGATAATGACATTTTTTTTCTTTTATCATTTTAATCCTTTATTTTTAAATTTTAGTTAAATTATTTTATTTTGAACATAAAATTTTATAAAACTATTAAAATTTTAATGGTATTTGTATGCTAGCATGCATTATAGTTTAATGGCCAGTTTAGCATTGCTCTTTAAAAGTATTTTTAAAATAAAAAAATATTATTAATTTTGATATAAAAAAAATGTTTTGCAAAAGCATAAGCAAAAAATTTTAGCTTTTGCTCAAATGTACTTTTTAACCCAAAAACGATTTTGATTAGTAATATGTTTTAATTTTTAAATTTGTTTGTGAAATATACATGGAGTCTTTTGTTAGTGTCATTAAAAAATACAATGATTTGATTAACATTTTCATCTAAAAAAACAATTTAACAAAATTTCAAGGGTTGAAGGACAAAATTATATAACAAAAAAAACACTAACGGAAAATTTTTAATGTTTGATGAAAATATAGTAACAATGCCTTGTGTTAGACATAAAAACTACATATTTAAATGGATTTTCCTATGATTCTATTTTTGGGTACTCTCTTTTAACATTTTTTTTCCATAATTCATTATTTGGCCTCTAATATATTTTTAGTACGCCTCTGTTATATATTTTTAGTCCCTTTTTAAACAGAAGTTAAAACAATTTATTATAGACAATCACAAAGTACCACTAGTCAACAATTAATCAAAGTGAAAATTGTTTTAATATTATAATATTTTTTATTTAAATTTAATATTTTTATTTTAAATAAACTTAATTATTACACGACATTTTTTTTATTGGCTAAAGCATGCCATATGGTGCTTTTTTGTTGGTCAAAGTTGTTTAACAATTTTTCTTTACAATCGTTAGAAAATAGACAAAAAAAAATTGATGCTTTAGTTATTAAATTTAAAAAAAAAATTAAGTACAAAAGTGAAAAATGAATGAAAAATAGAATATAGGAAAATCCATTAAAATGTATATTTTTATGTATAACACAAGGAATTATTATTATAGTATATTTTGTTGTATATTGAAATAATTACATAAGTAGAAATATTGTAATTTGCAAAGTAAATACTACTAAAACACAAAACTTACATTGTCAAGGACATCATAATTAAAAAACTATTGAGCCCAATGGGCCTAACTATCCATTGTTACCACTTGGACTAACACCAAGAGACCCATATTTTTATTTCAGGCCACAAGAGAAAAGAATACAAATTGCAAAAGCACTAAAGACAAGTTGGACAATGGACTAACCCATTTTCATTACATTTCCCACAAATTTCCTTCTTATCCCCACTCGCCACAACTTTACGGCTCCCTCCGCATTCCAAACACGGCACGAACCGTACTCCGCCGCAGCCTCCGCAAGCCAGCCGCCCTACTCCCCTTTCCATTCGTGCCATACTCAGCATCTTCCCCAGTTTCCCCGTCTCATTCAGTTCACTCACCTCCTCAGCACCACCGAGGTACCGTCCTTTAGCGAATACCCTCGGCACACTCGCTTCGTCACCTAACAAGTTCCTTAACTCGTTAAGGAACTCACCATGCAACGACACGTCCCTTTCGTCGAACACCACGCGTTGGACTTCGAATATCCCTCGCACCTTGTTGCAATCCTCGAACGTACGCCGGACACCCCTCAACGACGTCGTGTAAATAACCACCGTGTCAATCCCTCCCGGCGGACATATCTCCGGGAACTCACTTAATGGGTCTCGTTTGGCCATTATCTTATCGTAATTTGCCATCCTTCCTTCTTTTAACCTCTCTTCCCTGTCTTTTACTATGAATATATTCTCTTTTAACTTCGACCCTACCGGCGGAACTGAAACTTGCGGCGACTCCGGGTTTTTTACCTCTGTCGGCTTCGTTTTTATTTCTTTTACCGGTGACTCGGTTTTTTCAACCGGTTTTGAAGATAACTTCGCATCTAACTCTTCTAAAGTATGAAAACTTAAGTTCTTACGAGGCTGGAGCTGAGTAACTTGTTTTGGTGGTTTTTGAGGCGAATTTGGAGCTTGGGGTTTCTTGTTCTCGTTGTTAATGGTGGGTTTAAGATCTTCAAGCGCTTTGCTAACTTCATCCCATGAGTGAGGAGCAGTTTCAAAGGCGTTGAGTTTCTCGAGAATCGCAGCAGGAACATGTGTGGGCTTCTCTTGGTTCTCCGACGGGGTTTGGTCCACCTTAACCCACGGTTCATCTATGGCGTTGATGTCGAATACCGCAAAGCTTGACGGCGGCGGACGGTAGAAATCCACGGTAGCGACGCTGCTTTTGGAAGAAGTGCAGCCCATTTTTTGTATTCTAAAAAATAGAAATTTGGGTGATATTTTCGTGACAGTATGGAGATTTGTGTGTGAATATATTTATGGAGGGGAAGTGAAGTAGAGAGAATTTGTGTGGTAATGCATGAAATGGAAAGGTTTTTTATCTTTTAGGCGCGTTACATCTAAATGTTACTGTTCTAAGCCTTGAGATATTGTGTGGTCTATGATTTAGCCACGTGTATGTCTGAATGACAGACACGTCTATTGAAGATATCTTGAGAAAGACTTTCCCTATTGTTTTATCCGATGTGGGAACATCAGTACCCATCGTGCCTGAAATTAGAGGTGTACGTTATTCGGTGTTTAAATTACGTGTACTTTCAAATTTCATTGTACTATTTTCAAAAGAAAAATTTTCATATAAATTTCCAAAAAATAAAAAATAAAACCTGATAAAAATATTTAAAATAGGTAATATAATTTTAATTGAAATGGTAATATTAAAAAAGTAAAAATTATATAATATATTAAATTTAATTTGTTAAGTAATTAATCTAATGGTAAAAGTATGTTCCATGTTTAATGAGAATATAAATTCTAACGTTAAACAAGAAAAACACAATCACGAGCCTCGAAGTAAAACTAAGAATAAGAAAAAGAATACAGATGTTCTCCAACTGCAGAAAAAATAAACACTTTAAGCCTTGCATGAGAAGATGGGAAAGGCTCCAACCACATTTCTGAACTCTTGGGTGGTAGGCTGGAAACCGGCCCTGTCGAATGTGTTAGAGGTTCCCGTTGATAACTGTCAAAGCCTGATGGTTTCCCACTACCAGCCACCAGGGAGAATAGAGCAGCTCAGTATATAGCAGTGGGTGGGGCAAATAGAGATGATAAGAACATTAATACATGCATTCTTTCACAAGCATTTCACATACATACTTTGTTCGACAAATATGTCAACAGTATCGGCATTGATTAAACGATCCTACATCGTTTCCAAGGGGCTATATCTGCCCTGGCATTCCAAAATGGAAAAGGCGACATGAACGAAGCTGTCATGCCAACGATGCCATTGATACCGAGGTTAGCTTGGGGCTCATAATTACACAAAGAGGGCTTCACGATCAGTCCCCAAACCATGCTCTCCCATGGTCTGTGACTCCATCTTCCTCGCAGCTTTCTCGATGTTCGGCATATTCTTCTTGAAGGCATTGTTACATTCAACACTTAATCTTCCTCACAGCTTCGGCTTAGCATTGTTACAGCAAGCGAATTGATAGCACAAGAAGATGTTAAAACTGCGAATCAAGTTCAACCATGCAACACTTCAAACTAGAATATTCTATGATCAAGCACAGGACACACAGAGATTGTTTCAACTGCCAAAATGATTAGTATATTTGCTTTGGAATACCGGCCAGTAGATTGTTTCAAATGGGGTGGGAGAGGTTAAGTTGCAGTTTGTGAGAAGCTATTTGTCGAAGCTTGTTCTCGGTCATCACATTCAAGTCGGCTTCTTCCAATAGTTGTTGATTCATCGTTTTCTCTATCGTCTCTCTGGTTTCTCCGTCCATTTTCTCTGCGCTTTGCCTCTGAGTGATTATTAGATGTAAAAATTAGAGAAGAAAGTTTCTCGCAAAAGAAAAAATTGGAGGTGCGGGGAATCGAACCCCGTGCCTCTCGCATGCGAAGCGAGCGCTCTACCATATGAGCTACACCCCCATGGCGATATAATCTGCTTAAACATTATACAAATTTGTATTACATTATTTGATATCTGGACCAGATAGGAACTCCCATGGAAACTAGTTTATAGTTTTGTTTCACAGGGAGGCAGAGACAAGACGAGAACAGGGCGGCAATTGGCGGCATTAAGGGTAGTTGAAGGAGCAGGGGGTGTAGGTGTACTTTTAGCCCTTTCAGTTTTTGGTATGGGCCTTTTGGCCTTTTGGGATTGTTTAGTGTTAGCTAAACGAGCCTCTGTGAACAACCTGCTGCATGCTATAAGCCCACAACACGAATCAGCCTTAAATCACTATTCACTACTCCAAACAATATCGTGGAATAAAAGTTTTTATGAGTGAAGTCGGATTAAGTTTGAAATTATGGTTTTATTATTGTACATAATTACTTAAAACACATCTCGAATGAAAATATATTCTACATTTTAATTAAATTTATTCATATTTGTAAATAATTAATTTAATAATATTTAAATAAACTCATATTATATTTTTTAGTTTTTTTAAGAATATATATTACTTTTTAATATCTAATAATTATATATATGCATTTCTTTTATTATCATTATATTCTTTTTTTAGTGAATTTATAAATATAAATATAAATAACTTTAAAACATATTTTTAATATTTACTTTAGTATCATGATTTAAATATTAATAAAGGTATTTATGTATTTTTAAAATAAATACTAAGTTTAAAAACATAGCGATTAGCATAAATGATAGATGAAAGCCCAATACATATTTGACTTTATATTTTTATCAAAATACTTTCAGATTTTGCATAACCCAACCCTTGTTCAAAGCCTGCTATTGAAATAAAAACTTCCGGAATATCGACTATATTTTGAACTGAAAATGACCGGTATTACCGAACCTTTGCGCACTACAAGCTCAATAATATCGGTTAAAAATTTAACAGAACTAACAAAATGAACAACCCTATTTGTATCAATTCTCAAGGGGTACAGTCCACGAGCCAATTGAAAACTAAGGAAAATCACTATACAACTGAACTGTCACTTTCTCACGTAAAATGTTCGCATAAGCGAGTTTATTTTCATGGCGAAAGTAAGAAAAACAAGCATCTATCATGCCCAAAAAAGACGAGATAGAAGAAGCTGAACAGCTTGTCCAGCAGCAGAGGGGAATACTACGTCTCACAACACCATCAGTTGCCAAATCGGCCTCTTCTCCATGGCATTCTTTGTCGACTGCTGCCGTTACGTTGTGCAGGACCATTCATTCGCTCTTTTTTCATATTGGCAAACAACGAATCCAGTGTATGAGGCCTTTGCTTTGTAACTACATTCCCTTCTTGTTGCCGTTGCGGCTGGTGCTGGCGTGGCTACAAAGATAAAAATTGCCAATTGACATCAATACAGAATTACTTGTGTAACATGCGATTCATTCAAATGCTTTAAATCACGAAAATGTGACTTCCATTGAGATAGAAGAATACCTTTGCTGCAAAACCTCCATTCTTAGCCCTCCTCTGAACAGGTGGTACACCAGTCCTACACCAAGAAAATGAAAACCATGAATGGATATCTGAAACAGTAAAAAACAATAAGAGAGCAGGTCCAACAAGAGAAAAGCTTTCACCCAACAAGTCCAGCAACCAGAATCAATACGGTGAAACTTGAGGAGCTTTTCATCAGAGGAAGAATGCAATTATTTCCAACAAGCAATAAAATAAGACAAATCACCATCTGCTTGCAAGTACTCATCAAATTTCCGGTAAGCTCAATCTGGGAATGCTGCGCTACCACTAAAAACACAGAAAACCCTCCAATGCAATAGCAGAACTGGGGGAAGTCACAAGGGTTGATTTCCCAGAATGTCAGACAATCAGCAAACTTCCGTTTGAGTAACCTCCAAACCCCAACTTGTGAAGAAAATCAACACTCGCAAATGCCATGAAAGGTTGCATAATAGATGTCAATTTACATCCGAATTAACTAGATAAAAACAACCAAGTCCCTTTCAAAATTCCTCCCAATCCGATATTATTCCTGCTTCACTTCTAGCTAGAAAATTTCAAGATGGCACCAGTGGCAGCAAACTGTTATCTTTGCCAACAAGCATGCATTTCAAGTCATGTATTACTGTGACTATCAATCCAAGGTTCTCAAACATAGCTAAAACCCAGTCACAAAATAGGCAATTAAGTGGCATCCTAGAAATGATTGGAAGAATGAAGAATCAATGCTAGACTCGGAAAAAATGGCTCATTCGGTTAAACCATAGCCTCTGACAGGTTAAAACTAGTTGTGAAAATTGATGGATAAGCAACCTCCAAATGACTAAAGGTGTTAGTCAAAGAATCTTAAGTGGCCAAAGCTAATTGATGAAGAAAATCAAAATCAGGGCAATGACCAAGCAGATGGAGCTACAGCACACATAAGCATGTAAGCAGACTACCCAATTGACATTTCAAAAAGTTTGTCCAATCACATAACAACGTCATTCCTCGGAATGCATGCATACAGCTCTTGTGCGATTGCAATTATCAAATTAGTAATGTTACTTCTCTAGATCCACCCACTTCAAACATGATAAACACATTTAACACTTGCTACTCCATGCTTCAATATCCATCCCATATGGCAGAAAACCAATTCCACGATCAGCACCACTTAACCTGATTAACGAGCATTGCACATCAAGGAAATAAAGAACTAAAAGCATACTATTTTGGGTAGCGTGCACAAAAACCCTAAACTTTCAAGATAACACCAAGTTAGGCCACTTCTCCGCAAGAAAAGTAATAAAAAATATAGGGAGTTCCACATAACATGCAACTTGAATTAAGTTAACCAGGACCACTTTCCAGAGGTCATCAATATTGTAGAAGATCCATTATTTACCTGCAATGATTCAATGAAAAAAATCAGCTATTAGAATCATAGCTTCTAGCATAGAGCATCAATATGAGCTATTAAAATCCATTTACCTAGGTTTGTTCAAATTAGCCACCCTGACGCCATTTACATTCTTAATTCGAACTGGGGCAACTGCAGCCCTGCGTGCAGCCTCAGCTGCCAAAGGGAATTGATTCCCCGGGATGTTTGATCTTCTTTGAGCTAGAACTCCCTGATTATCATACACAGAGTAGAAAGCAAATATACATGGTTAAAGGCAATGTCTGCAACAAGAATGTACTGCGAATTTTTTATCAACAGCAGTAAAAATCCACACCTGTCTGACAGAGGACCGCGAATCCATATACTGTCGAACCTTCAAAGCCTTTGCTTTAGCAGCATTATTAAAAGGTTTCGGACCTTTATTCTGATCGTAAAAAATAGAAAATATTAGAATATCACCTCAATATTAGAAACAATATTTTTTCCCTTGAGCAAGAAATTTCTTACCAGTACCCTTCGCTGCTTCTTGGTTTTATTTGAACTAGTTTTTGACATTTTAATGATATCATCTAAATCCAAAGAAAAAAACAAAAAATTAGAAATCCGTTTCTCGTCAAAAGAACAACTTAACAATGCGCAAACAGCTAATAGCTCACCCAATGTCATGTCCATCTTCTTTTCTGTCAGAGCGATTGCTTCACTTGTAAGCGGTTTAGCTGCCATCTGACATATTTTAAAATTTAAAAAAAAAATCAGTTCCACCGTAAGAGATAGGAAAAATAGGGTCAACAAATAAAGTAATTCTTAAATCAAAACTAATTCACAGTACAGATATCGATTTGCAGATTATATAAGACGGATTCGAGAAAAGGGATAAAAGATTTGAAATCGAAACTAACCGATTCCGATGATTTGATGAATTTTGATGAGAAAAGCGCAAATAATTAAAGATTTGGGTGAAGATGTGGCTAGGGTTAGGGTTTTCAATGTTGTTTCTTCGGACAAGGGAAATAAAAGGGGGAAAATATATTGCAAAATTGCGATGATTTGGTTGCCAAGGCTGCGAACAACAAAACGATTAAACCTTCCTGGGCGAACAGAAACTGATACTTATATAAGACCGTGGGAAAGGCGGATTTTAACTTTCTATCAATTGTACAATAATTAGATTTCAAGTCCGTCTTTAATTAGGGATCATAATTATTACGTCACAGAAGTTTTGTGGGTAATTACTAAATTAGGGAATATTCCGCGTACAGCTCAGCATTAGATGGTGTTAGTTATTTAACAAATACGATCTGCCACGTCGGATTAATTGATATCTTCGTTATTTTATTTCTAATGTCCTTAATTAGTCCATAAATTTAAAATCTTAAAGTTTTAATAACATATCAATTAGGTACGTATTCAGTAAATTTGTCGAAACGGTGATTAGTTAGCCTGGTTAGATAAATTCGATTCAACTTAATTCGGCTTTGGATAATGTTTTTTATATGTAGGCTAATCAAACCCATTACGAATTCAAATTAAATAATAAAATATATATATTAAAATTTTTAATTTTAATTGTAATATATATAATATCAAATAAATATCTTATTATTTTTAATAGTAAAATAGGCTTGTTGGATAGGTTAGATTAACCTGACCATAGGCTTAAGCATAAAAAACATTTTGAAATTGACCCACACACAACTCTAGTTAGCGGCCTTAACCTCTTGGTTAAATGGATAATTTATTTTTTAAGTTCCTATCCAAAATTAAAAGATCCAATCTAGGTGCTTTGTTTTTTTAACTTTTAATTAAATGGAACATTTTATTATTCTAGCTCTTTTGAGTAATTAATAATTTGAATTAGGTCCTTTTAATAAAAAATGTTTAACTTTGGCCTCCTCGAATTTTATAATCTTATTTCTATTTACCTAAACAAATTTTTAGCTTTATCCCTGATACCAATCAAGATTTTTTCACCGGTTTAATATCATTTTGAGTGTTAAATTTTAATTAAGATCTAATATGAAACATATTTAACATATATGGATCAAAGTTTAATTGCATGTATATTTATGTTAGAAAAACGCATAATACCACTAAAAGTCATGATGATTGTTTTGTTTAACAAGTTATATTCAAGTTATTCATGTAAAAAGATATAAATGAGCTTAACATATGATATATGTATTTTAAATATATTTCATATCAAATATGAACTAACATTTGATGTCTAAATTGGTGGTTAAACTTAAGAAAGAATCTAA
Source organism: Gossypium hirsutum (assembly GCF_007990345.1). Taxonomy (NCBI): domain Eukaryota; kingdom Viridiplantae; phylum Streptophyta; class Magnoliopsida; order Malvales; family Malvaceae; genus Gossypium; species Gossypium hirsutum. Next base: position 2,170,081 of record NC_053434.1, on the reverse strand, counting down.
GTGATAAGAGAATGATATTTTAAGAGTTTAAGTAAAACAACTAAAGTAACTAACTATATTAAAATATGCCCTATGTTATTGTATATTTTTAAATTTAAAATTTAGTTTATGTATTTTTATTTTTAAAAAATTAGTTTCTCTATTTTTTAGATTTAAAAAATTATGTCAAGCTATTAACATTGTTAAAATTATATTGTTAAATTAAGGTTCACTACAATGTCATTGTTTTTTGTTAAATGGCCCTTAAAAAGTGAGTAAAATTTTTTATTTCAAAACATTACATCAAAAGATTTAACAAAAAAAAGTGATATCAGTTAGATCTGAATTTTGAAATTTGAAAAAATAGAGGCTAATTTTTTTGAAATAAAAATATAAAGGCTAAATTCTAAATTTGTAAACAGTTCAAGGACTTATGGCAGATTTTAACCTAAAATAAAGTACGGTTAAAATGGGTTGAAATGTTGGTTCTACAACAACAATTCCAAAGATGTTAAAAGGCCGGCAGATTTCCCATTATCTATTGGGCAAAGTTCCTTTGTAAGAAAACAAATCCATTAGGCTTTACGATCGTCAATGGTGGCCCAATCTTTATACAGGGAAAGGAGGGACATACCACCCAAAAGGTACGCGGGAGGAAGAACAAAAAGCCTGGGAATTAAACCTTGTTCTGTTCGATGAGCGGCTTCTTCGTTTAAGCACCTGAGGAAACCTTTTCTATTCTCAACACAAGATTTAACATGGTGACCATTTGATTCTTACTTTCATTTAATATTTTTCACTCTGTTTGAAATTCCCAGATTTTGCTTCATAAATCTTACTCTATTGCCACTTCTAAGTGATTGTTTGTGTTAATCGGTAAATAACTGAATCTCGATGCGTTTATCTTGCTTTTCTTATGTTTTAATTTTGATCATTTTGACTTTATTCTCATTTCGTTGGAGGGATTTTTAGTTATTCGAATCAATGGCGTTTAGGCGTGGTCTTTGCAATAGAGTAACCATAATGGCTAGACGATATCAACCATCGTTTGCTTACGTTCTCCATGAAGATGACCGTAAAAATCAACCTTCGAATGAGTTCCAATTGTAGTTCCAATAGGGTCGGAAGCGTGTAAATTATTGTACTAAAAAATCACACAAAGTTCAATTCCCAGGGAAGAGAGGTGGATCACAAGGATCTCTTAAATACCAAGTCTTTCCTTAGTCAGAATATTCCTTCTAACGTAATTTAATAGCACAATTAAATACTACTATTATACCCTCAAATATTGAAAGAAAAATAGGACAAAAAGAACACAAGAGTTTTAACGAGGTTCGGTAAATTATACCTACATCCTCGGGCTACTAAAACCAGATGATAACTTTACTATCTCCAAAGTATTACAAACAAATAGAATTCCTTAAGAATTCTCAAATGGGAGAAGAGAGAAAACTATGAGAGAAAGATTGGTTGGGATGATTGAAATGAGAAATGAGAAGGCCTATTTATAGTTGAGGTTCAAGGACCAAACAATAAATAGCCCATTATCTCAAGGACCAAAAAAAATTATCCCATGCCACTTTTTCAAAGTCAACTTTAGGGTGCTAAACTTGCACCACTTTGTATTGTTTGCCATTAATGTTGTCTCCCATTAATGTTAACAATCTCCACCTTGAAGATTTGATTAGGATAATCACATCTTCACACACTTCCTTCAACTCCCCAAATTCGATAAAGTTATCTTTTGTGGTGCCTACAAATGCACTTTCGAGCGCCATACACCTGAAGGTGCTCAAATTCTCAGGATGTTAATCAAGTTCAAACAATGACTAAACTTGATTGTTGTTACCACCTTGGTCATCATATCTGCGGGATTATCTGCTGTCGGAATCTTCTGAAGTAGAATTTTTCCTTTTTCAAAGACTTCCCGCACAAAGTGATATCTTACGTCGATATGCTTGGTTCTTGAATGATAGACTTGATTTTTCGCTAAATGAATAGCGCTCTGACTGTCACAATATAAACTTATGTGACTTTGAACAACTCCTAAGTATTTCAACAATCCATTAAGCCAAATAGCCTCCTTAACAGCTTCTGTAACTGCCATATATTCTGCCTCTGTAGTAGACACAGCTACTGTAGACTGTAAGGTAGACTTCCAACTTACTGGGGCTTTCGCAAGAGTAAACAGATACCCCGTAGTTGAACGACGTTTATCTAAATCACCAGCAAAGTCAGAATCAACATATCCAACTACAAACTGACCAAGTGCTTCATCCTGTTCAAAAATTAAACCAACATCTACGGTTTTTCGAAGATACCGTAGAATCCATTTCACAGCTTGCCAATGTCCTTTTCCAGGATCATGCATATACCTGCTCACAACTCCAACAGCTTGTGAAATGTCAGGCCTCGTACACACCATCGCATACATCAAACTCCCAACTGCATTAGCATATGGGACTTTCACCATATATTCTCTTTCATCTTCAGTCTTCGGAGATAATTGAGCACTAAGTTTCAAATGAGAAGCAAGTGCGGTACTTACATGTTTTGTGTTTTCATTTACACCAAAACATTGTAATACCTTTTTCAGATATTGCTTCTGATTTAAACAGAGCTTGCCTCTCGGTCTATCTCTACTTATCTCCATGCCGAGAATCTTCTTGGCCTCACCTAGATCTTTCATCTCGAACTCTTGATTCAACTGAGCCTTCAGCTTATCTATCTCATTTTGGCTCTTCGAAGCGATTAACATATCATCAACATACAAGAGTAGATAAATGAAAGATCCGTCATGCAGCTTCTGCAAATATACACAATTGTCATATTTGCTTCTTGTGTACTTCTGCCTTCTCATAAAGCTATCAAATCGCTTGTACCACTGCCTCGGGGATTGCTTCAATCCATATAGCGATTTGTTAAGCTTACAAACCCAATTTCTACCACCAGCATCTGTGTATCCTTCTGGCTGAGTCATATAGATCTCCTCTTCTAACTCACCATGCAAGAAAGCCGTCTTAACATCAAGTTGAGCTAGCTCCAAATTCAACTGTGCTACCAAGGCCAACAAAATTCTAATGGAGGAATGCTTCACAACAGGGGAAAATACATCATTGTAGTCAATTCCCTCCTTCTGAGCGTAGCCTTTAGCTACCAATCTTGCCTTGTAGCGAATATCCTTCTTGCTAGGAGATCCATCTTTCTTTGCGAATACCCACTTGCATCCGATTGCCCTTTTACCTTTCGGTAATTGCGCCAACTCCCAAGTATTGTTCTTCCGGAGAGACTGCATTTCCTCATCCATGGCGCTTTTCCATTTATCACTTTCTAAGCTTTGCATTGCTTCTTGATAAGTGATAGGAATATCATCAACAACGGGAAGGGCGTAGGCCACCATATCAGTAAATCGAGCAGGTTTACGAATTTCTCTCCGTGGCCTTGCAACTGCAACTGGTTCTGGTGTACTTAGTGGTTCTTGGGTCAAAACCTCTTCAACCTCTAATTCCTCCATTGTGGCTGGAGAATTAGACTTATTAACTGGGCAAATCCCCATCTGCTCAAACTCTACCTGTTTTGGAGTACACTCCACCTGCTGTGGAGTATTGCTCATCTGAATATCTTTATCTGCTACCTTTTTCAATGTGGCAGATTCATCAAAGGTAACATCTCTGCTACAGATCATTTTCTTTGTGCTTAAGCACCAAAGACGAAATCCCTTCACTCCAGAAGTGATTCCCATAAAGAGAGCTTTCTTTGCCCTCGGATCTAACTTTGACTCATTCAAATGGTAATATGCAGTGGTTCCAAACACATGTAAGGAATCATAATCTGTAGCCGGTTTTCCAGACCATACCTCCATAGGAGTTTTTCTTTCTAATGCAGATGATGGCAAACGATTAACAAGATGGCCAGCGTATGTCACAGCCTCAGCCCAAAATTGCTTGCCCAACCCAGCATTGGACAACATACATCGAACTTTCTCCAGCAATGTTCGATTCATACGCTCTGCCAATCCATTCTGCTGTGGTGTATCCCTAACTGTGAAGTGTCGAACAATACCATACTCTTGGCACACATTGAAGAACGGATCACTTTTATATTCCCCTCCATTGTCCGTCCTAAGCCGCTTGATTTTCTTGCTAGTCTGGTTTTCGATCATAGTTTTCCATTTAAGAAAAACTCTAAGCACTTCATCCTTAGTTCTCATGGTATACACCCAAACTCTTCTGGAAAAGTCATCAACAAAAGTAACAAAGTAGTGTTTTCCTCCCAATGAAGGTGTCTTGGAAGGCCCCCACACATCTGAGTGAACATATTCCAAAATACCTTTTGTATTATGGATAGCAGTACCGAATTTCACTCTCTTTTGCTTTCCCAAAACATAATGCTCGCAAAATTTTAATTTGCAAGCCTTTGCACCTTTCAACAATCCTTGCTTTCCCAGAATTTGCAAGGATTTTTCGCTGGCATGTCCCAACTTCATATGCCACAACTGTATTGAGTCCAATTCTTTGTTACCGGAAGCTGTAGCGACTGCTCCAATAACTGTACTACCTTGGTAGTAATACAAGTTATTTTTCCTGATGCCCTTCAATATCACAAGTGCGCCAGATGTCACTTTCAAAATCCCATCTCTCATAGTAACAACTGAACCATTGGATTCCAAGGCTCCCAATGAGATGAGATTTTTCTTCAAACTGGGCACGTACCGAACATCAGTCAGAACTCTGGTTGATCCATCTTGATTCTTTAATTGGATTGAACCTATCCTAACAGTTTTACAGGCATTGTCATTTCCCATATAAACAACTCCTCCATTTAGTTCTACTAAATCAGAGAACCACTCCCGTTTAGGGGACATATGATAGGTACAACCTGAATCCAATATCCACTTATCTGAATGGAACGACGATGATGATGCAACCAGTGATAGTTCAGAGTCACTAGTATCATGCTTAGCAACACAAGCATCTACAGCAGCTTTTCCCTTATTCTTCAGCTTTGGACAATTTTTCTTCCAGTGGCCTTTCTCATGACAAAAAGCACATTCATCTTTCCCGAGTCTGGACTTTGACTTTGATCTCCCCTTTTGAGTTTTCTTCCGAGTGTATGAACGACCTCGGACTACTAAAGCTTCTGTATCTCTGATTGAGTTTTTCTGTTTGTCCTTCTTTCTCTGTTCATAACTGTATAAGGCCGCACAGACTTCGCTCAGAGATATATCACTCCTGCCATGAAGTAGAGTAGTTTCTAGGAACTCAAACTCCTCAGGAAGTGACCCCAACAGCATCAAAGCCAAATCTTCATCTTTGAATGTCTCATCCATATTCAGCAAATCAGTAACTAACTGATTAAATTTGGTGATGTGATCATTCATTGTGGTACTTGGGACGTATGTGAAGCGAAATAGTCTTTTCTTCAAGTGGAGCTTATTTTGACTGTTTTTCTTCAAAAAATTTTCTTCAAGTGCCACCCACAACTTATTTGCAGAAGTCTCCTTTGAAAAAGCATACCTCTGCTCTCGAGAAAGGCATGATCGAATTGTGCCACATGCCAACCGATTGATCGCCTTCCAATCTTTCTCCTGTACATCATCTGGTTTCTCTTCATCAATGGCAATGTCTAGACCCTGCTGAAAAAGGGCATCTAGAACCTCACTTTGCCACATACCAAAATTGCCCGTGCCATCAAAGATCTCCACGGCCAATCTTGTATTTGCAATTGTCGGTCTTGTCCACATGGACGATGTTGAAGCTCCTACACCGACCGTTTTCTCCATAATCTTTCAATATACCTAAGGAAATCTTTTCTGATGTGGAAGATCAGTTTAAACTGCAACCACAGAGCATACTACGATTAACCTTCGGCTCTTGATACCACTTGTAGTTCCAATAGGGTCGGAAGCGTGTAAATTATTGTACTAAAAAATCACACAAAGTTCAATTCCCAGGGAAGAGAGGTGGATCACAAGGATCTCTTAAATACCAAGTCTTTCCTTAGTCAGAATATTCCTTCTAACGTAATTTAATAGCACAATTAAATACTACTATTATACCCTCAAATATTGAAAGAAAAATAGGACAAAAAGAACACAAGAGTTTTAACGAGGTTCGGTAAATTATACCTACATCCTCGGGCTACTAAAACCAGATGATAACTTTACTATCTCCAAAGTATTACAAACAAATAGAATTCCTTAAGAATTCTCAAATGGGAGAAGAGAGAAAACTATGAGAGAAAGATTGGTTGGGATGATTGAAATGAGAAATGAGAAGGCCTATTTATAGTTGAGGTTCAAGGACCAAACAATAAATAGCCCATTATCTCAAGGACCAAAAAAAAATTATCCCATGCCACTTTTTCAAAGTCAACTTTAGGGTGCTAAACTTGCACCACTTTGTATTGTTTGCCATTAATGTTGTCTCCCATTAATGTTAACACCAATCTCATCAAAAACCTGGTGATTTTGTTCAACAAAGATATTTTGGAACTGGGTTTAATAATTCATCCTCAGGCTTTGGTGTGCTGTTCCAAGATAGAAAATGCTCCCAATAAGCTTTTCTTCCTAGCCCCGGCATGTCCTCTTATCGGCATATGTCGACTACGGGTAGTGATAAGCCAGATAAGTTTGAGCTCATCGGTGATGTTGTGGATGTTCTTAAGGATACTGCTGTTGAAGCAGTGGCTTCGCAAGCTCCTGCCGTGAATGAGGTTGCCGTTGCTGCTTATGACTGTTGGTTACCTGTTGCTAGCTTGCAGTATGTTATTGATGCTGTTCATTCTTTTACCGGCTTGAACTGGTAAGTTGCTGCCTTCTCTTATTCTATATTGTCTCAATTGTGCAAATGTATGAAGAATGGATGGTGTGTCCGACGGTAGTGATTTCAGCAAAGAATATTGTATAGGAAACTAATGCAAAATTGATAAATCTGAATCTGGCTTCAAAACCGATGTTTCAATCTAAATATAAGCTATAATTCAAATGTTGACAGAAACACAACATAAACTATCAAGGGTGTAAATATAATGATTCCTGTTCATGCAACATTGGTTAAAACTTGCATGCATGATGCATATAACTTTAACTAGAGTTAATCTTTAAGTTTCTAGTCAAAACAATTCATCATTGATTTCTTATATGTGGTTGAATTCAATTTATTGTTGCAAATTGCGGCACGATGACAAATAAATCCTGATGCAAACCCGTATCTTATGCAATATGTACTATTCTTCTCGGTGGTGTATTATTTGTTTCAGGTGGGCCTCGATAGCAGTGACAACACTTTTGATTCGAGGAGCAACTCTTCCGCTTCTGATAAATGAACTTAAAGCTACTACGAAAATGACCGTGTGTAATTTTACTTGTTTTTGTTTCATTTTTCTGCCCTCACTCTCCTTTTTCTCTGGTGTGCTCTTTCGTCTGTATCCATTGTCAATTTTATGTGTAGCACTCATGTCTATATGCAAGACACTGTTTTTATGTTTCCTTGTAATTTTTGAAGAATTAAGCATATCCTTTGTTTATGCTAATATGTATCCACAATTCAATAATCTGTAAAATACTGGATAATTTGATAATCCCATTTATATTCTAGTCTAGTAATGATATTACGAAAATTTTGATGGTGTGGAGTCTTTTCTTTCAACCTTGTTGTTAATAGTGCATTGAAAAGAAAGAACCGAGAGTCATCATCTTATTCTTCTAGTACCTTTTTGTCTAATAGTTCCAATACTTAACATGCCTCTGCTTGTCATGTACATTTTTGTTTAAAAAAAGGTTGAAGTGTGCCAAGCATGAAGTCAACAATTATCTGTTGACTAGTTTCCGGTTATGACGTCGACATGGACGAAGAAGAGGAACTTATGCATGTTTTCTTTTAGATATTCAACACCTTGTAAGCGACTTCAGTTTTGCAACTTACAGACTGCTCTCTTTTTCTCGTAGGTTGATTAACAAAAAAGAAACTATTTTAATTTGTGTTAATCCTGCAGGCAATGAAGCCACGCCTGGTGGAAATGTGGGAGTGGTTGGCAAGCAAGGTTTGGTGCCAGTTTCTTCTGTGTTCATGTTTTTTTTTGAACCACTTAATCTCTTCTTTTATCCACGTTTGTGCATACTGTTGGAGCAAGTTATGAATCCATGGATGTTTTTGTTTCTTTTATGATAGTAGGAATAAAAATTTAACAAATCTACCTATTTTTCTGTAGGATGTGAATTCCCTGTCGGTGGTTGAAGTTCAAAATGAAATTAAAAAGCTTTTCAAGGAGTAAGTAACTTTTCCATTTCGACTAGCAAATATGCCTGTTCAAAGTACTTTTTGTAATAAATTGCGTACCCTTTGGTTCCATGATTGAGACCCACTAGCATTTGTTAATTGGCTTTCTCTTTAACTATCTGAAGAATCCTGGTTTGTAATTCCAATCTAGTATTTTGTGACACCAATCTAATTTCCGGTTGATCAAGCATGTACTTGATATAGTTGTTCGATTAAATGTCTATTTAACTGTTTTTATGAGACAATTTCATCGTTCACAGATATGGCTCGACACCATTTACACCAATGATTGGGCTCTTTATTCGGTGCTCCATCTTTATCAGCTCTTACTTAGCTGTAAGACAAATGTTTTTGTATTATCCTTCTGTAAAGGATTACTGGGTTTTGTCTTAATTGAATGTAGTTTTTACTCCAGATTACAACAATGGCTAAGAAAATGCCATCATTTAAATGCGGTGGAGCATATTGGTTTACGGATCTCACTACTCCAGATAGTTTATACGTCTTTCCAATTTTGACAGCACTGACATTTTTGATAACCGTAGGGGCAAGTGTACTTTTTTTCTCGATGAATATGGAACAATGTTACAGTATACATTTTTCTATTTTTTAATCGGATTTACTTAATATGTCTGCAGTGTAACATGCAAGATGGTATGGAAGGGAAACCTGCTTCTGCAACTAAGAAAATTGTGTCTAGTGTCCTTGCTATTTTGACAGTTCCATTTACCATGAATTTCCCAAAGGTATTGTCAAAACAATATTAAGATTCTTCTTACTCAAATAGGTCATCTCGGCTTTATATAACGGTCTGTTCATATGTTTACATGTTGATGATAATTTTCATCTAAATTTATTCTACAGGCCATATTTTGTTATTGGATTACATCAAATTTGTTTTCCATCTCTTATGGACTAGGTGAGTCCTTGAGTTTCCTGTTCCATGAGACAGGACTTGTTTTCTCTCGAGATTTTCGAGTATGTCTATATATCATTCACCTTAAACTTTATCCCTTGCAGTGCTTAAGGGTCCCGGGGTGAAGAAGGCTTTAGGCATTCCTAAAATACCTGATTAGCCAGCGGCTACTGCACGACGAACTTCTATCAATCCGTATTCAGTTCTCAAAAAAACTCTCCAACAAGCAAAAACAGCAGCAGAAGAAGAATCTGCCTCAGTATCTGCTGCACCAACAAAATTATCGAACCGAAGCACACCTTCTTCTTCGGCTATCAATCAACGGATTAAACCTTTAGAGAAACAAGTAAAGGGAAAGAAGAATAACAAGAAGAGGTGACCCGGAAGTCGAAAATCACTCGTTATAAATCTTGTTAGGCTCCATTGTTTGGGGTCATCGGACATGAAGTACACATTGTTTAATGAATACATTGAATAAGTGCTGAAATCGAAGTACAGATAGTGTAATAAATACATGGATGGCCATTGAATGCAGGTAGGTATACAACCAATACTTAAAAGGTCAAAATTATTTTTTTCTCGGCTAAAAAAAATAGTTTTTTTATGTGTAGAAGCCCAAATTGCCCGGGCCCGATTACATCAAAACCCAACCAAACCTCTAAATCCACTAAAACCCTTAACTCATGACCCGTTTACATCTACTTAAACCCATTACAAAATCCAAATATTAAACTTAATTTAAAAGCCCATTAAGCCCCTAAAAAAAACCTAATCCCAAAAAAAAACCTAACCCCTAAAAAAATCAAGAAACCCTAGCCACCTAGCCATTTTCCCACTTGTCCCATTTTTCCTCCCATTTTTGATATCCATTGTCTACCACCACCACCTACAAAATAAAAAAAGAAATAATAGAAAATCATGTAAAAGATGGCTATAAAAAACCATTCAAAAATCATGTAAAAGGGGGGGATTTTACAAAGATTGAAAAAGGAGACAAACACAAAAATCTCTTCAAATTTTGAACACAAAAGAAACATTAATAAAAATGTTGCATTTTTTCTTTTTTCCTCTTCTTTCGAATCTTTTTTTTGTGTTGTTTTTTTCTTTCTTTATATATACATATATTGTTAAAAAAAAAGTTACCTTTTCCGGCCACCGTGGGTGGTGGCCGGCGAAGGGCGGCGGCCGACGATCGACCGGTGACCGGCCCCCCTTGGCCGGATTTCCTTTTCCCCCTCCCTTCTCTCTTCTTTCCCCCTTTTTTTTTAGGTATTTTATATATATTATGTATATATTTTTTAATGCCATTTGTTATATATTTCTTATGTATATATTCTTAAATACTATTATATATACATATATATATTTTAAATACCATATTGTGTATATATTATTATTACAAATTATTACTATTGCTAGTATTATTATAACTATTATTATATTAGTGTATATTTTATGTACATATGTATATATATATTTGTACATATCATTATTTTATATTATTGTTGTAAATTTTTTATGTATATATTTTTTTATGTACGTTTCCTAATATTTTCTTTTATTGTAGATATTATTATTATTACATACTTTTATTATATGCATATATATATGTATTTTTATGTACATATTATTATTTTATATTATTATTATCAAATATATCATTTTCCTATTTTATTATTAGTACATGATTTGTTTTTATTTTGTAAATATCATTATTATTGTTATTCTAATATTCTAGTATTCCATGTTAATATTTTCATTAATGATATCATTTTTTTTGCGTCATTTATCTATTTTTAATTTCTCACTTTAGGAATATTTTTTCTCATGTTTTAATTAATTTCAAAAATAAGGCAATGTACCGATTTAATATTAAGCCATCGATTTCATCGCTATGTTGGGTGAAATTCGTCGGCTTGTGTTAAAAAACGGGACACCCTTTCTAAAAAAAATCGAAAACTAAAAATTCTCATTTTTCAATCGGATCACGATTAAATATTATATTGAACTCGTATTTTTGAAAATCAAGTCAACACATGTTTATGATATACCAATTTTGGGCGTCGCGAGGGTGCTAATACCTTTCTCGCGCGTAACTGACTCCCGAACCCCAATTTTTCTCTGGACTTTCATGTAGACCTAAATTTGGCCTTCTTTTTGTTTTAAAATAATTTTATTAGGTGTCCGATCACACCTATAAAAAAGGATCGGTGACGACTCCCTTTGCTAATAAAATCAAAAGTCGGTTTAAATTTTCAAATAATCGCCTTAATTAGCGACCGAAAGCAGAAATTTTTACGTCGCTACATTATGAACAATCTAATATATAAATTTAACTAGGTAAAAATATTCTTGATATTTTATTATTTTTAAATAATAATTAGGTTATTTGATTTTGATTCAAATGAGTTTATATAATATATGTATTAAAATTGTTCGAATTAGAACTCGAGTTAACTCAATCTATTATTAAAATGCCTCTGTCATGATGGGATGTTAAGTAAATTGGTTTTTCTTTAATAATGATACTTAACAAAACTTAATGTCAGCTATTTGAGGCACTTAAAAAGTTTGTGTAAATTCTTTCCTCTCCTTATCTTAGAACAAAACGATAAAGTAGGATCGTCATAAAAGAAGTAATGGAGTTTAACGGTAGAGTTACCATTTCGTAACAAAACGATAAGACAAAAACGTAAAATTTCAAGCATAAGTGACTAAAATTTAATTTAAGACAAACAAAAATGATTATTTTTATAGTTTACCTATAATTTTTTTTTTAAAATTGTACACATAATAAATTTTTAATTTACTAATATTCTCACTTAATAAATTCTTAAAAAGCTCATTTATTTTATATTTGATATATAAAAAAAACAGTTATCAAATTTAATCTTACTAACTAAACACAAATGTTTTGTGGGAAAAAACAATAATAATAAACATAAATGTTTTATCGATTCATCAAGTGACTAATATTGTTTTTATTAAATTTTATTATAAAATATAAAAATATTAATATACTAAACTTTTTCTTTAAAAAAAAACCAGCATTTGGGTTGGACCTGGGGCTGTCTATACTGAGTTTCTGGTAAAATTCCAAAAATTTCAGGTTGTCGTCTTGACATTTTTTCATGAAAAAGAACATAGTTTAAAAATGGAAAAATCCATGAATTAATTCTTAAAAACCATTTTACTAATTTTAAATATTTTTAAAATTATTTCTATGTTAATATCTATTTATATAATTTTAATTAAATATATGAATAATTATTTGGTATGGAAAATTTTTATTCGACAATATTTCTTGTTTATTTATTATTTATTTTTAATTATAACTTAAAACTACATGACAAAATTTAAACCTCACTGAATTATCTTTCTACTATCAGACTCTCGTGTTTAGTCTAATGGTTAAGAATTATTCTCTCATAAGATTTATCAAGATTTTTAAAATTAAATTGTTGGTAAAACCACTTAGACCATCGATTTAATTAAAAAATGATATATAAAAATATTAAATCTAGTTGAACCATCTAATTTAACCAGTTTTTTGCTCGCTTTAATTCTTGGATCAATTAGTTTAAAATCAATTTATTCTTAATTAAATCAATCCAACCAATCTATTTATTTCAATCAATGTTAAAACGTATCTAAATTAGTTCCTTCAAGGGAACAAATGAGTAGACTTGGAGGGACCAAATAAATTTTCTAAATATATATTATTAATAAAATATTTTATAATAAACTTATTTTTAAAATGAAAGCCTTAACAAAATAAACAAAACCCGTCAATTTTCATCTTGCTGATTACCCAAGGCACCTATCTTTTCTTTTGGCATTATATATTTATACGTGATATAAACAATTAAAAAAGAGAGAATATATAAAAGAAAGTAGTTACGTGGTTTCAGATACTAACCATTGTGATCAAAATGGCTGAGGAGAGGAATTATATAATAAAGGTAGAGGAAGGGAAGGCCGCCACCGATGAAAGACCGTCGATCGGCCCCGTTTATCGCAGTTGTTTTGCCGAGAATGGTTTCCCTGCTCCGATTCCTGGAATGGAGAGTTGTTGGGACATCTTCCGGTTAGAATTTAGCTTCTTTTTTTTGTCTCTTTCTTTTTTGTTTTAATAATCTTTTGCATGGTTGATTTTGCTAAGAAAATAAGGAAACTAGTTTACTGTTTATTTTTCCTTTGTTTGATTTCAGCTGGCTTTGGAAATTTGCTTATTTCGAATTTTCAGTGTTGTTATCTTTTTGAAATAATGTAGATCTTTTAATTTGTTTGGCTGTGCATTTAAATTTCACTCTCTGTTTGGCGATGGATGCAAGAAACATAACATTTTACGGATCATGAGATTTCATTATTTTTACCGAAATGCATAATGTTTGAAAATTTGGATTTAAAACACTCAGATGGATCAAGATAACGAGATTTCCAGGCTTCTAGTTGAATGATCGATGGCTTTTCATTCAACTCATTGTAGAACTGCAAAACTAAAATTTATATTATGGATAGTAGTAATTATTTCGATTTTGGTTGCTTGCTGTTTATGTGATGTGGAGATCATGACTTTCTGCTAATTTAGAACTTAGCTTATGATCCATGTATGATTGAACTTGTTAACTAACTAATACAGCTCGTATTTTTTATGCTACCAAAAAAAAGTGATATTCTGGTACTTTTGTCACTATGATTCAAACTTCATCTCTCCTTGCAGAATGTCAGTTGAGAAATATCCTAACCACCATATGCTCGGTCACCGGCAGATTGTGGATGGGAAAGTATGCTGTCAGCCATCCACTGCTGATTTGTTTTTTATTTAATTTTTTTTGGTTTTACTGCCGACCTTGGCTTTTAGTTCGTGTATCTAAATTTATAGGCTTCCACTGCAGGCTGGAAAATATGTGTGGCAAACTTACAAACAAGTTTACGACATTGTAATGAAAGTAGGAAATTCCATTCGGAGTTGTGGTGTTGAGGAGGTAATGCACTAAGTTTTTTGTTATTCTAAAAGTTTTATGTGTATTTTTACAAATTTCATGGTTTTTATTTTTGTTTACAGGGAGGAAAATGTGGTATATATGGTGCCAATTGCCCAGAGTGGATAATGACCATGGAGGTATTGTTATTCTGAAATGTCTTTGTCTGACTTAGTTTCTCCTGAGCACACTCTTCGCTAACTAAAAGCTTGTTGTCCAAAAAGTTTACTGATGCATCAACATTGATGCAGGCCTGCAATGCTCATGGACTCTCTTGTGTTCCTTTATATGACACTTTAGGTATTTCTTCTTGAGGACCTACAAAAGTACGCTTTATATTTTGTTAAATCAGTACTTTCTGCAAACAACAAGCTCATGTGTGTTATCTAAACTTCCTCTTTTTTGAACCTGGTTTAGCATGTTATTTGTAACATCTTTAAAGTCTTTTAATGATGAGTTTATCTCAATGCCACTGCATACTGTTAATGATTGTTTGATCCTTTCTCATATATATTACAGGTGCTGATGCTGTGGAGTTTATCATATGCCATGCAGAAGTTTCAATTGCTTTTGTAGAGGAAAAGAAGATTGCTGAAGTAAGCATAGTTTCATATATCTATATTTGGAACCCTAGGATTGTTATGGGATGTGGGAATAATGGGAGAAAATATTTTTTATTTCTCGGTATAGAATATAAATAAGATACCTGTTTACCGAATGAATTTCTTGTTCTTTACTTTCAGCATTTGCTTCTGTATATGCTTTTCTCAGTTTTCTTAGGTGCTTATCTCAGAATTTATAGGTACATGGTTTTTTCTCATGTAAGGTTTCTCTTTGCCCTTTCAGCTGTTTAAAACATTTCCAAACTCAACAAAATACTTGAGAAGTAAGTCATTTGTTTATTTACTTTTCGTGGAGGGGGTGGATGGGAAACTGTTATGAAATTGTGTTAGAAATAATTTATGTGCATATACATTTGCTATGCAGCAATTATTAGCTTTGGAAAGGTAACACCTGAGCAGAAGGCAGAAGCTGAGAAGCAGGGTTTGGCAATATTTACTTGGGAAGAGTTTTTGCAACTGGTAGGCTACTTTCTTTGTTATCTCCTCTTGAATCATCAGTAAATAATTTTACACTGCTGAGTTAAGTGTCTTTTTTAGTTATTGAGTTCAGATAAAGGCATCTATATAGCTGTAGAAGAAAAGCTTTCTGGCATTGCATTGCAAATCTCTGGCTCCTTGTAATTTTCTTGCGTGGTCCTGTTTCTTATGTCCTGGATTTCTGGAAATAATTTTCCATACATAACTTGTAGACTAGCAAAATTGATGAATACTTGATAATTTTAGCATCTTGATTTTATATGTGAGTTGGCATTTTCTATGTATTCATTCTGGTTTACGATGCTGAAGGAATTTTCCAGTACTGTTATTGTAGATATTATTTGATAACCATGGCTCATGCATGTTGAATAAATGTTTAATTGGGTCATTATTTAACTCGTAGATTACCACTGATTCTGATATAAGTTCTGATGTCTGTTTCTTGCAGGGAGAAAATAAACAATATGATCTTCCTATAAAGAAGAAAACTGATATCTGCACTATAATGTATACTAGTGGAACAACTGGTGATCCCAAGGGAGTATTGATTTCAAATGAAAGTATCATTACTCTTTTAGCAGCGGTGGATTGTCTGCTAGGACGTGTAAATGAAGAGGTTATCTTTTCGTTTAATTTCCTGATTCCTAGACAAAAAGTTTCACCAGTCACTTTGATCTGTCTGTTCTTTTTTCCCACACTAAAATGAGTATGATTTTTCTCTTTTTTGCTTTTCCTCTCTAATTTGGTTGTTTCTTGTGCAATTTTACAGTTGACTATGAATGATGTTTATATTTCTTATCTTCCTCTTGCACATATCTTTGACCGGGTGATTGAGGAGTTATTTATTTCACACGGTGCCTCAATAGGATTCTGGCGTGGGGTGAGCCTGTATTTTTTATACTGTTTCAACTAGTAAGAGTTTATTCCAATTGGTAATTACTTATTTGTGACATCTTCAGGACGTGAAACTATTACTTGAAGATATTGGGGAGCTAAAGCCAAGTGTCTTCTGTGCTGTTCCTCGTGTGCTGGATAGAATCTATTCAGGTAAACTTTCTTATGTTCCCGATCAGAAATGGACTTCCAGCATTCTTTCTAAACATGTATAAAGATATTGAATAAGATTCTATAATCTGGTTAGGCAATTTCATTTTGGTTTGTTTATGAAGGTTAAAATAAACAAACTTGAACATGTACTTGAGAACTTGTCTTAATTGATTTATTTTTGAAACTCTCATAGTTAAATTCTTTCAAAAAAATTTGCTATGCCTCTTTTGCATAACTTTAGCAAACAAAATGAACTTTATTGATTCTCTTTAATTTTAAAGCGTGCACACACACACATATATGCAACTTTCTTCTTTTTTTCAAGCAGGCTCATTCAATGCATTATCAATATCAGCTCTGAAACTCTCATAATTTTTGTATCTTGTTAGGTTTACAACAAAAGATTTCTGAGGGAGGCTTATTGAAAAAGACGTTGTTTAATGTGGCATATTCATTGTAAGTTACTTTTCAGTTCGCTTCTGTGAAGCAGTTCATGGTATCTGCTGGCCGCTAGTAAGTGATGGAAAGAGGGTTAAACAAGTAATTAGTTTCACCACCACAGACTCGCTGGAATTAAGAACAAAGAATATTTGCTTCTGTACAATATGGCCATCTTTTTTCGTAGTTAGACAAAACTAGATTTATCTCAATCCTTTTGGGCATTAAACTTTATCATGAGCTTTTGCATTAGTTGATATTCATTTGCAGTATGTCCTTTCATTTCTTGTTACTATGTTTAGCCAATTTTGATTAGTGTTTGTTCACTTCGGTTTTAATTATTTCTGTTGAATCCAGTTTATTTCCCATATTTCTGCATTGCTGTCTGGTTCTGACATCTATGATAACCTCTACAGCAAATTCTATAACATGAGGAATGGCTCCAAACATGCAGAGGCATCTCCATTTTCTGACAGAATTGTATTCAGTCAGGTGAAGGAAGTCTTACTCGTTAAAAAGAATACGTACAAGGCTCCTTACATATATTGGTTGAAAGCCAACAGAAATCCTGTCGACTACTTTGATCTCATTCATATTCATAATTTTGTCAGGTAAAAGAAAGATTGGGAGGGAATTTGAGGATTATTCTCTCTGGAGCAGCACCTCTTTCTTCTCACGTGGAAGAGTTCCTACGAGTAGTGGCATGTTGTCATGTGATGCAAGGATATGGTATAGTGTCCTTGAAATTAGCCTCTTTACATCTGATAATTCCTTCTTCTTTATTGATTGTGTGCAGACTTGCTACAGCATAAACGCTTATCTATTTTATATTAATCCGAATGTAGGTTTGACAGAGACTTGTGCGGGAACTTTTGTCTCATTACCACATGAGTTGTCAATGCTTGGTACTGTGGGGCCTCCAGTACCAAATGTGGATGTACGCCTAGAATCTGTTCCTGAAATGGGATATGATGCCCTTGCAAGCACACCACGAGGTGAAATTTGTCTCAAGGGAACAACATTGTTCTCAGGGTATTTCAAACGTGAAGACCTCACCAAGGAGGTCATGATTGATGGGTGGTTTCACACAGGTTGCTGATACTTATCTCTTTTTAAGTTGAGGTTCTCCGTATCATTAGCTTATCTCCAATTTAAGGACCTTTCATCTTTGTGCATTAGGGGATATTGGTGAGTGGCAACCAAATGGAAGTATGAAAGTTATTGATCGAAAGAAGAACATCTTTAAGCTTTCACAAGGGGAATATGTTGCTGTTGAGAACCTGGAGAATGTTTATGGTTGTGTTTCTGATATTGAATCGGTATGCCTTTTTGCCCATGTCAATACATCAGTATGCAATGTTTGCCGTTATTCCTATGTAAGAGTGTAGGCATAAACTGAACCAGTAACTAAATGTTGAAAAACTGGCATTGAACACAACGGCAGGCAATTGAACATTCTTTTTCGGATGTCAATCCTATGATTGTAGTCCTTCATTAGCTCTATGTTTCAACTCTTTTATATCACATCTTTGTCAATTTCAGATATGGGTTTATGGGAACAGCTTTGAGTCCTACCTTGTTGCGGTTGTTAACCCAAATAAGCAAGCACTTGAACGCTGGGCTGCTGACAATGGTGTAAGTGGTGACTTTGAAACCATCTGTAAAGATCCAAAGGCCAAAGAGTACATACTTGGAGAGCTTACAAGGACTGGCAAAGAGAAACAGGTTTGTCATTTGATGGTTTCTCCGATTTCATGAAATATGATTTCACTACTGTTACAAGTAATTACATTTCTTTATACTAGATAGGAAAGGAAAATCGGAAATTTAACTTATATCCTTACGCAGCTGAAAGGTTTTGAATTTATAAAAGCTGTCCATCTCGACCATGTACCATTTGACATGGACCGCGACCTTCTCACCCCAACATTTAAGAAGAAAAGGCCTCAATTGCTCAAGTATTATCAGGTACCTTCATTTTTTGCTCGGGCTTCTTTTCTAGATTTGACGATATGAAAACATAACATAAACACAACGCATTTTGGTACATTTATTGTACTCATATTTAGGATCTTGACACATAATAATTTGTACTGAATTTATACTCTCACGGTTTACACGAAAAGAACACGAGCTAAGGGATGTAGACATGTAGACATGAATTAAACATTCATTTTTTGCTCGGGTTTCTTTTCTAGATTTGACGATATGAAAACATGACATAAACACAACGCATTTTGGTACATTTATCGCACTCATATTTAGGATCTTGACACAATAATTTGTATTGAATTTATACTCTCACGGTTTACACGAAAAGTACATGAGCTAAGGGATGTATACACGAATTAAACATTCATTTTTTGATCGGGTTTCTTTTCTAGATTTGACGATCTGAAAACATGACATAAACACAACACATTTAGTACATTTGTAGTACTCGTATTTAGGATTTTGACACATAATTATTTGTATTGAATTTATATTTACACGGTTTACATGAAAAGGACATGAGCTAAGGCATGTATACACGAATTAAACATCTCTAATGTGTGCGTGCACGCATGTATGCTGTGCATACATGTACAAGCTGCGCTGCTCTGATCCTTCGATTTTCCTCAAGTATCTGACATTCACCGTCGAATTTGGGTAACATAATGCACAACTATGTGCCCGATTACTGATCAGAGTTCTTTGGATGCAGAGTGTGATCGACGACATGTACAACAGCATAAACAAGCCAAATGCTTGACCGAACGGGGATGCTAAAGCGGGTTGTTCTACGATTCGGATATATGGAGGAGTTACTCTTTCTGCTGTTTTCGTTTAGTTTGGACAGTAAAATACAAACTTCTTCGAAGATAGAATTTTTAGAGAAATGTTTTTATATCATTATTAAAATTTTTAAAATAAGTAAACAATAAGGGGGTAGTTTTATGAGGAGAATGTAACATTAGTAGTTGGTCAAAGTCTAAATTCTAAATTGGTTTCAATTTTTAAAACTTCATAATTGAATTAAAAAATATTAATATTATATCAATTAGATTTACTTGTTTCGAGTAAGAATTTAATAGCTAAGCTGATAATTAAATTAACAAAAGGATTTAATTTATATGATATATATACTTTGAGGATTTAATTATAAATATTTAAAAATTTAGGGTTTAATTTAAAATTTATATAATAACTTGTGTTAGTGATATTAACTCAAACAGAATAGTTCTTTTTTTTAGGCTAAGTAATTATTTAGTTTTTGAATTATATTCATTTTCCTATTTTGGTTCCAATTTTTTTTCATTACTTTAATATCTAGACTACCATTTTTGTTTTAGTATATCTTTTAAGTAAAAAAGTTGTCAATAAAAATATAAGACGTAATGCGTTTTTATAATTAGAAAAAAAAAAGGAAAGCCAAATCAAGCTTAAAGCTTTTTTTATTTAAAAATAATAAATATTTTTAAATAACATGTATATATATATATATATGAGAATTTGAAGTGTATGCCTATTCTAATATATATCCCAAAAACCCCTGCCAAATTATTAAAAATTGAGATTGGCCAATAAGAAGAAACCTTAAGAAAAAGAACTGAAGTTTTAATTGAGATGGGTGGGAACATCATAATTCTCAGCCGTTATATTTGAAAAAAAGTGAATAAAAAAATTGTTAAGTCTATCTAAATGATAAATTTCTTTAAAGTGCCCCACCTAGGCTCGGCGGTGGATGTAGCCTACACGTATATAAGTCAACCATAATCTTAGATTTCATGCCAAGTAGAAAACTAAAAGTCAACCTATTTCAGTAGATAAAGAAGAGAAGTCAAGTAACTAAATTATTCAAACTGGCCTGGTCCATCGTTCATATTATAAAATTCTTAAAATAAACAAATGTTCAAAAAGTTTTCATGGAAGACCATACCGAGACAGCTCATTGAACTGTTGAAGTGAATTAGGGAGGACCTTGATTTGACATATGGTTATATCTCTCATGTTTCAAACCATTTCTAACGCTATGTTTGACCCTGTTTTGCCTCATGGCTATGGATCTTCCTAGGCTGGCAATTATAGTATTTAATACAACTTTTTTTTTTCTCTTAATTATATGTCAAGAGAAGGATGTGAAAATTTACACTTCGACTTATTTTTTTTTAGAAAGATATATTATCGCTTTATAGTAATTTATTTGTTATATTGTAATTCTTTTAAACAATTAAAAAATTAACATATGTTAAAAATTTACATGGAATACTAATTTTAAAAATAAAATCGTTCAAATAACCATCTTCTTATTAATAGGTGATATCTAATGAAGGCGCTGAAGAGACTGCAAGGGCCAAAGCTCTCTTGAGAAAATATTACTTTGGCTGATTAGCAAATGGTAAAATAATACTTTGAATCTTTCAAAGATGTTAAAAATTTAATTAGTATTTCAAAAATTATAAAAATATATGCTAAGACAATAATGAAATTATAAGTTCTCATAAAATATATATAATTCAATTCTATCCCTTTAAAAAAAATTAACTTCGCTCTAGATACCTAAAAATGAAGAAACTTCCCAACCATTATAAATTATCCCTACACTAGAATAACACCAATAATGAATCTAAAAAATAAAATATTTATATTTCATTATTAAAACCTTTTAAAAATTAAAATTCAAACTTAAACCATTTGGAATAAAACTTTTAGGTTTAACCCAATAAGTTATATTTTCATTTACTAAAAGAAAATCATGACTTCACCCTGATAAACACAAAACTCTCTCACCCTCCTTTTTGTACCTCTCTTATCATTTTCATGCCTTTGGCTAATTTAGGTATCAAATGAAGTTGGAAAATCTGATGCTGACATCCTTTGATTTTTCTTTCTTCCTTATAAGTCCTTAAAACTACCAGCATTCACAAAGACCTTAACAGAATTCATAGACATTAACATTTGTTGAACTGATATTATCTTTTAAAAGAAACAATTAATAAAACAACCAACTCAATTCAGGATTCATTAATGCACTCTTTTTGTTGATTAATTTAATAAAGGCACTAAAGGCAATTATCAAAAAGAGTTGACAAAAGGGAAAAAGTAAAACTCCATTGGCTTTGTAAGCAAGGATTAAAAAGTCAAAATGGAGAACCCATGATAGCCCCAAATTTTTATGTGGTGTTGGATGCAATTGCAAAAATACCTGCGAAATATGCTAAACCCACAATGAAGGCAACCCATTTAATTGGATGATTAAAATGCTTTATATCTTAAACTAATAATTTTCTTCTCCAACTTCATTGAGATAAAAGCCACCAATATCATTAATTATATTATCCATATATCCCTTTAGTCGGCACTTGCTGGGAGACCCATTAATTTTATAACTAGAATTTTTAATTGGACGATGTACAAAATTCTTTTATATCTCAAACTTCAACTAGTTAGGTTAAATCACTATATATAAATATATATTCTTATATAAATAATATAGAGCATGTCACGTAAATGTTAACCGTTATCATGTGTATTTGTCACTCATCCGGCGAGGTATGGTTCAGTTAGTTAGGGTTTTGTTCCCTACTAACCTGACTAGTTGATCAACAGCTCGTCACTTGCATAGTTTTACCCTGCTCACCTACATTTTTTAGGGGAGTAATGTATCACCACACATGGCTCTTGGCTAATTACCTCTAACACATTACATCAATAAATCGTGCCTTATATATATATATGAGCTATTACGAGGAAACTAGAGAGAAAGAAACATTCAATATATATTATAATAAATTTTGAGTTATAATTATTTTAAATTAAAAAAAAGTTTAAATCAACTTTGATCAAAGGATCAAAATTAAGCATTTTATGTATAAATATGGATTCGATGTAGATTATAATATATTAAATCATAAATAAGAATAAAATACATATGAAATATTTCATTTAATAAATGTGTTATGATAATGTTGTGTTTTTCCTATATATAAATATTCGTCTTATCATTACAAACAAGGCCAAATGTTTCCTAGTAATTGGCAAATGTGGACAAAACCTTATGCCAAAATGGCGGTGGCCATGCATTTCATTGCATCAATGTCTCTCTTACATTTTATGTATGAATGAATTAGTTTCCTTCAAACAACTTTCTCTCTCTAAATAATATTTTGAATTAAAATTTCAACTAAAAATAATAATAATAAAATATTAATTAAATTTTAACTCGATTAGAATCAGTATTATTGTCAGTATAGAAGGACGTGAGTTTAAGTGTACTAAGTGCATTATCTTCTTATTTATGGAATATATGATAAGAATTTATAAGGAGATATTATTAAAAAAATTAATGACAAAATTAATTGCTTCTAGTCATTGACTTGAGTTTTTTTAAATCTAGATATCTAGGAAATTTGATCATTAATTATTCTTATTTTATATGTAAAATTTTGGAAATTGTGTTTCTTTTCACATTTTTAAATATTATATATCAATATTTTTTAGTATATACTTTTAGAAAAGCAGTATTATTAAAATTAAATTTTGACACAAGGTGATAGGAAAACATAATTATGTAATAAATATATTTAAAAAAATTTATATAGAAAATAAATAAAATTTTAATGGAAATGATAAAATAGAAATGTTGAGTGTCTTAATTACAAATTTTATTATTTGCATGTATTTTTTCTATTTATTTATATAAAAATAATTAAAAATAAAAACACTCAAAAAAATATAATTCTTTGGTAAAATAATAGTATTTTAACTAATACTCGATTAACTCGTAATATTAACTTAATTAGTAACTTAATTTATAATATAAATTATTTTCAAGAAAACCCATTAACTAAGGTGATAAGTGTTGCATCACATTTTCTTTGGGGAAAAAGACCCCAAAACGACAAAAAAAAAAGAAAAGAAAATTTAAAAAGTCAACCATAATAGATGACAGAGTCAAAGCATGGTTGACTTTTAACCGACAGTTAGGTTTTACTTCACATGCGAACTCAAATCTTCTATTTTATTTTTCAAATTTTGTATTGTTGAGAATTCAAAAATATTCGTATACCGTGTTAAATATTTTAAAATTTATTACAATCATATTTAAAATATTATAAATTCTTATTATAATAAAAATTGTTAATGAATTAAAAAACTTTTCCCTTTTTTTCTTTTAAGTCTTTTATTTATTTATTATCTTTTGTTTTGTTTAATTAGCGGCAGTGTTAATTTTTAGATTAGCTATCGCACGCCTTTTTCTCACCTCATCAACTATTTAGTTCTTTTTTCTTTTCATTCACTACACATGTCTTTTTTTTTCAGTTTACATATTTATTTTGTGGATATATTTGTTGTCTTCGCAAGTTACAATAGACAGATGACAGTGTATGTCGTTCACTAAAACTCTATCGGCGACCACTAGTTTTTATTGGAAAGTGGATGGCTCTTCATCAACTTCTTAATATGTTTCTATTTTGAGAGCATTCTAGAATAATAAATGATTTTATCAGTTGATTTGGACACATGTTGTCTTAAGTTCTATATGTTTTATGTTTGTTTTTTCATTGTTTAATAAATTTTCAATTTTAGAACGTTTTGTCTGCTCTTGTAGCACGTTTTTTAGTCTTGGTTATGCATGCACTCTTAATTTTACAAGTGATTTTAGGGATGATTTTGTTGTCGTCCTCTAGTTTGGTGAATGCTTGATTCTTTTGTCGAATTTTGCTCGTCACTTTGGACCATCTGGGGCTAATTTCATTATCATATTAAGTGTTTGTAATTATTCCAAATATGTCGTGCTTGAATTGTGTCAAAATCAATTGTTAATATATAATAATATGTTATTAATGCTGAGGATAAAATATTTGTTGTGTTGATAGAATTTATCATTTACCATTTAGGAGTATTTAATATTTTTTTCTTAAATGGTATGATTTTATTCATTAAATAAATTAATGAATTTAACTTTAAAAAAATTATTAATGAATCATAATAATTAACCTACATTAAGCAAAATCCATAGGTATATAATGAATAGGTTCTATAGGAACCGGACGATCCTATTTGTTCAAATACCTAACGACAAACTCCTATGTTCCTTTCATTACAGTATTTCTGAACAAGTTCCTGGATAACAAGCTTAAAGGTTTTCTTATTGATGATATCGATATTGATGATAGTGACGATATTGATGCTAGTGACGATATTGATGCTAGTGACGCTATTGATGATAGTGACGCTATTGATCGTGACCTTGATACGGAGCTGGAGCTTCTAACTATGATGAATGCGTTAACTATGGATATGATGTCGGAAATAGACCGATTTTATATCACCCTTAAATTTGAACTAGCAAAAGCAATGTCTCCTTGCATAATATGGATTCCAAACATTCATGATCTGGATGTGAATGAGGCGAATTACTTATCCCTCGGTCTATTAGTGAACTATCTCTCCAAGGATTGTGAAAGATGTTCCACTAGAAATATTCTTGTTATTGCTTCGACTCATATTCCCCAAAAAGTGGATCCCACTCTAATAGCCCCGAATAAATTAAATACATGTATTAAGATACGAAGGCTTCTTATTCCACAACAACGAAAGCACTTTTTCACTCTTTCATATACTAGGGGATTTCACTTGGAAAAGAAAATGTTCCATACTAATGGATTTGGGTCCATAACCGTGGGTTCCAATGCACGAGATCTTGTAGCACTTACCAATGAGGCCCTATCGATTAGTATTACACAGAAGAAATCAATTATAGACACTAATACAATTAGATCTGCTCTTCATAGACAAACTTGGGATTTGCGATCCCAGGTAAGATCGGTTCAGGATCATGGAATCCTTTTCTATCAGATAGGAAGGGCTATTGTACAAAATGTACTTCTAAGTAATTGCCCATTAGATCCTATATCTATCTATATGAAGAAGAAATCATGTAACGAAGGGGATTCTTATTTGTACAAATGGTACTTCGAGCTTGGAACGAGCATGAAGAAATTAACGATACTTCTTTATCTTTTGAGTTGTTCTGCCGGATCGGTCGCTCAAGACCTTTGGTCTCTACCCGGACCCGATGAAAAAAATGGGATCACTTCTTATGGGTTCGTTGAGAATGATTCTGATCTAGTTCATGGCCTATTAGAAGTAGAAGGCGCTCTGGTGGGATCCTCACGGACAGAAAAAGATTGCGATCAGTTTGATAATGATCGAGTGACATTGCTTCTTCGGTCCGAGCCGGGGAATCCCTTATATATGATGCAAAATGGATCTTGTTCTATCGTTGATCAGAGAAATCTCTATGAAAAATACGAATCGGAGTTTGAAGAAGGGGAAGGAGAATAAGTACTCGACCCGCAACAGATAGAGGAGGATTTATTCAATCACATAGTTTAGGCTCCTAGGATATGGCGCCCTTGGGGCTTTCTATTTGATTGTATCGAAAGGCCAAATGAATTGGGATTTCCCTATTTGGCCGGGTCATTTTGGGGCAAGCGGATTATTTATGATGAAAATGATGAGCTTTAAGAGAATGATTCGGCGTTCTTGCAGAGTGGAATTATGCAGTACCAGGCACGAGATAGATCTTCCAAAGAACAAGGCTTTTTTCGAATAAGCCAATTCATTTGGGATCCTGCGGATCCACTATTTTTCCTATTCAAAGATCAGCTCTTTGTCTCTGTGTTTTCACACCAAGAATTCTTTGCAGATGAAGAGATGTCAAAGGGGCTTCTTACTTCCCAAACAGATCCTCCTACATCTATATATAAACGCTGGTTTATCAAGAATACGCAAGAAAAGCACTTCGAATTATTGATTCATCGCCAGAGATGGCTTAGAACCAATAGTTCATTATCTAATGCTAATGGATTTTTCCGTTCTAATACTCCATCTGAGAGTTATCAGTATTTATCAAATCTGTTCCTATCTAACGGAAGACTATTGGATCAAATGACAAAGACATTGTTGAGAAAAAGATGGCTTTTCCCGGATGAAATGAAAATTGGATTCATGTAAGAGGAGAAAGGTTTCCCATTACTTAGCCGGAAAGATATGTGGTCATGAAATAGGGATTAAGTGGAACGGAATTGACTGGGTGGTAGAGTTGTGGAAACACCTGTTTCTTCCATATTTTGGACCTTAGCTCCATGAAACAATATGCTACTGCTGAAACATGGAAGAATTGAAATCTTAGATCAAAACACTATGTATGGATGGTATGAACTGCCTAAACAAGAATTCTTGAACAGCGAACAACCAGAGCTATTACTCACTACATCAAAAATTTCCATTAATGAAAGATGTAACAAATCATTGGTTTAACTGAATAACTAAATAAAATAGATAGACCTTTCTCTTCGTCTCAGGTCGATGGATCTTCTCAACTGGAGGATCCCCTATATGGATAATATATGGATAATACACATTCCAGTTGACCGAGCCTAATTCTATTCTAATTGTTTTGTTCCGAAGCAAAGATATCCACGGGGCGGTTCGCCCTATTCAGATATTCACGACCGAGAAGTACTGGATTCTCTTTCGGATAGGTCCTGAAAGGAGAAGGAAAGCTGGAATGCCACCAGGCGTCTATTATTGAATTCACCGGACCCGATAGTACCCATTTTTGGAACGTCCAGTGCCAAAGTCACGGAATGGGTAAGTCGCCAATCCCTAAAACGGACTATGTAATGTACTTTATCCGCTGGGTTACGGGGGGCATTTTACTAGAGGTTTATATTGTATCAAGAAAGGTGGAAGCCAAAATAGCGGACGGTGGAAAGCTGCCTATACACATGTATTTGAATTCCCAAGTGTGAACATGATAAATAGAGATGAGCAAAGGTCGAAAGTCGCGAAAAGGAAGGCAACTGCACCCGTAGGAGGCATATTCCAGAAAAAAAAAGTTAGGATAGGATTAACCCCGGTCCATCAGATAGAACCAGATCTCGAACAACTGAAAGGCCAAATGATCTTCTCCATAAAGAATGGGATACTATGGAACATGACTGTATCAAGTGTGTTCGATCCTGCCAGCAGTGTCAGATCTACGCAGATAAGGAAAAGGTTTTGATTCCTCTGAATAACATGACAACGCCTTGGCCGTTCTCAATGTGTGGAATATCGATGTCATCGGAAATATGACTCCAAAAGCTTCCAATGCTTCATCCTAGTGGCAATCTACTACTTCACCAAATGGGTTGAAATCGCGTCTTATGCAAATCAAGATCAAGAAGGTAGAGATTCATTCAAAACAACATCATAGCCAGCGTCCTAATGACATCATCACTGACAATGCCACCAATCTGAACAATGACATGATGTATCCTACGTTTCAAAATTCCTTTGTTAATTCAGATGTTTCCTGATATGGTTCCAGGAAAAATAGACTTACATAGTGATTTTTTTTTCTTTTTTGAGCAACCTCCTCCTCTTTTACCGAGACTTTCTCACATAACGCCTGTGTATGGCCCTTTCAAGTAGTACAATCGTCTTAGTTATGACTGCTATTCACATGGTTGTTGGCTCCATTTCGACAAAAACATCGCTTTATGTATGGATCTTGACCATTCCAGCGGTACTTTGAGCTGGGAACTTTCTTCGGCTAATCACAATGTTTCACCTGACGGTGAGAGTACTTTTGGGGACAACTCTGGCTGGACATTGATCCGAGGGAGCAACTCTGGAGAAAGCTCCGAAGCAAGCGGGAATCAGCCCGCTTGTCAAAATGCAGGTCCAATTGAGCAACCAGCGCCACAGCATCCAGCTTTCCCCCTCCTTCAAGAACAGTGCGAGCGGGAAGTCCATTCAGTCCAGTGAGTAGGAGGTCGTCGTGAATGAATGGGTCCTTTAGAGGGTTCAGTTCCCACAAATAAGAGTTTGTGATTAGCGCTTCTACTCACTAGCTAGATCGGACTGTCTGTACCTTTGCTAACTCCGCCTGTAAGGAAGTTAGTCCAGCGCTCACCGGTCCAAAGCATTTAGAAATCGTCCATCGATTGAGAGATGGAATCAAACGCACAATGGGAAGTGGGATATAGGCTTGGAGACAAATGGTACTTGGGAGCTGCGCCGCTTCAAGAGGAAACCCGGGAGTCGATCACACGAAAACTTTGCAGTAACCCTACTTAGCACCAATAAGCGACCATTCCTTAACGAGGGAGTACTCAGCGGGAAATCTCTTTAGACTTTAGAGAAGAAAAGTCCTAAGCAGCAAGGTCAGTCAATTCTTTCTTTTAGGAAGGCTCCCACGTGCCATTGATTTAGCTGAATTAGCTCTTTCCGTTGGCGCTCTTCTCTTTTCTGAAGCAACGGAGGAAGGAAGTTACTCTACTGTTAAGTGGAGGAAATGAAATTCATAAGTCACACAAGAATTGCTCAAGGTTGGAGGCAGGGCTACGGGCGGCTAGAAGGGATCATCCCACACAAGGAATAGAGAGGGATCCCCTAAAGAGAAATGGGAAAACCTATGCTATTTCAGCTGTCGGTGCCATTGATTAAGTTGAGTTTGGGAAGGCGGTCTCCTATATAGGAGAAAGACTAATTTTAGCGGACATTGCTTCTACGTAGTTTCGTACCCTTGCAGTGGAATAGGAAAAAAGTCTTTCATCAACTAGAACTCCGAGTGAAGGCAACTCAATAAGTAGAGTCTCTATCGCCCTTGGGCTAGGAAGCAGAGAAGGGAGAAGATCTAAAAGAATTAGCTCGGGTTCCAAAGAAAAAAGAAAAGAATAAATTCCGGTGAGAAAAGCATTCCTTTGACCTTCACTCTTAATGGTTGAATGTTCACAAGACATGTGACCATGACTTATAGAAATGCGCAGATTTGGTAGGTCTCCCGTGAATGAAGTGAAAAAGAAGTCGCCTCTCCCGCAGCAGTTAGCTCTTTCCCTGAGCTGAGGGTATGAAAGAACTTGGAGTTGCCGCTCTTGGTGCTTTGGCATTTGCAATAGGAAGTTTGTGGAGGATGTGGGGGCCCACCATCTTGCATCAAAGTCAAAATCTGAAACTGAAAATTGACTCTACGACACAAGATTTACGGGGTTCCCATATCTTTGTAAGAATGCTGGCGTGTGAATTACAGTCTCGCCCTTTTTGGCCTTCTTGTTTTTCTTTGTTAAGGATAAACCCGTGTTTTATCCTGTCTAAATATAAATTGAAAGTTGATTTGAATTGAGATATTTAGATAAATTTTACATTAAAAAAATTATTATTATCCAAATCAAACCAAATTCTATTATTAATTTAATTTGTAAATAAATTTATTTTTTATGATGTAAAATAAATATTTTATTTTAAATTAGTTAAATTAATTTATTTGTTTTCAACAAATCAATGGTTATTAGTTATTTTTATTTACTTGAAATTGTAATTTTTTTAAAAATATTTATGAAATATATTCTAACAAATAATATCTGAAAGTTAAAAATAAAGTTCATTTTATTAAAAATAAGTTCAAAATTTCAAAAAACAAAAATAGTAAAAAAAAAAAACTAAAACTTGAATAGGTTCAAATTTTTTAAAAATTTGATTTAACCGAACTAAACTCACTAATAATCCTACTATATACGAGGTTAAAATATTTCAATTTTTAATGTAATTATGCTTTATATGAATTTTATTTAAATTATAACTATTCAAACACATCTTATTTGTGATTAATATTTTGATGAACACAATATTAAAAAATATATCAAATTAGAAGTAAAATTGATATGAGTTGGGTCGAAGCTTCTGTACTTGTGTTTTCTTTAAATTTAATTCATTTACTATAATTCAATGATTTTTAGTTTTTCTATTTTCGAAATATTGATATTCATTTTTCTCCATTAATTCCATCTGATAAGTTGATCCCTCCTATTTTGTTTAAACACGTGAATACATGAAACATTCACATTCCCTTTCTTTTTTCTCTCAGAATTTTTGCATATTAAAAAAAAAAAAGGTCAAATGGCACCAAAAATTCATGATATACGTGTCACATTGCCATTTGTTTTAAAAAATAAGTAATGGTGAATTATTTGAAAGAATTAATAAAAAATTTAACTTCAGAGCTAAAATATAAATTTACGAAAGTAAAAAGACTAAAAAGGATTAGTACATAAGCTAAGTTAATTAAAAAAATATATAATTATTTTCACAACATTTTTTGAAAAATATATTATTAAATGTGTGATATTATGTCAATTTGTCGTTTTTACACAATACTCATAAAAAAAATATGCCGTTTTAGTTAATATATTTAACTATTATTATTTAAGTCAAGACTGAAATTTCAAAACCTAAAAAGTATAAAAATTAAAATAATTAAATTGAAAAATAGAGATTGAAGCCCAACTTACACATAATATAAAACTAATAAACGTAGTTTAATTTAACATATTTAACTACTAATATTTAGGTTAAGATTAAATTTTGAAATATATATGAACTAAAATTGATAATTTTAGAATAAATGGACTAAATCTATAAATTGTATATAATACAAGGGCTAATAAAATATTCAATGTAAACAAACTGATAAAAAAAAAGGGGGCCAAAATTGGATTTTTATTTCTCTTAAGGGACAGAAGGTGGTGGCGGCCATTACAGTGTAATCCAATTAACTTGATCTTAAAAGGTAGAGATAAAATAAACTTTTAATCCTTGAATTTAGTAAATTATTTTTAATTTGATATTTAAATTTTGTCTACATTAATCTTAAAAATTGATAATTTTTATGAATTTCATCCTTAAACTTAGATGTTGTTAAGGTGTGATGGCCTAGCATGAAAATTTAAAATTTTTTACACAAAATGTAAAAATACAAAAAAATAAAAATAAAATTTTTTTGGAACATTTCAAAAGAATTTAAAAAAATTAAGTGATGACATGGTAAAATCTCATAATATCACATAATTATACTTTAACAATATCGAAGTTCATGCACCAAATTGGCAAAACCTGCCCAGTTCCGAGATTAAAAGAATCAAAGACCAAAGTGGGAAAAAAGTTATAAGTTAAGGGACTAAATGTCAAAAAGATACGTTAAGACACTGACAAAGTTTCCCAACTTCGCTTTACCGTGCAGCTATAAATACACCAAGCTGGAAGCTTGGAACTAGTTTCTGGTCTCTCCTGCATAATTATTCTACAAATCTTCCCTTTGAATCTTATTTGTTCTTCATTTCTATCTTCCAAAATCAGGGTTTTTCTTTTAATTTGTGTCTATGAGATTTTAAATTCAACCCAACAGTTCTTCTTCATCCTTCAAATATTCATTTCTTCTACCTCTGTTAAAGACTGCTTCCGCTGTTTTGGTTCCCAAGAAAAAAAAAATGCAAAAAACAGATCATGTTTGTGGATTCAACGACGGTGCTAATATCGGGTCTTCGTTATCACAGCTCATATTATCAGGAGGCTCAAATACCATAGATTCAATCTTCTCTCGTTGCGCACCATCATCAACCATGGCCGGCGTTTACGAACCATTAGGCTCTTCAGTCTATCACCGGCAAAGGGACCTCCTCGAAAAATTCAGCCACGAGAAGAAAGAAAACGCTTCGTTTTCATTCAAATGTCTAAAGAATCCGATTCAAAACAGCCAAAATCATGCATCGACGTCGGAAGCGGCTAAATACTTGAGCAGCCCACAAAAGAAGAACCTTTATAGGGGAGTAAGACAAAGACGGTGGGGTAAATGGGTAGCCGAGATCAGACTTCCACAAAACAGAAAGCGTGTCTGGTTAGGCACTTACGAAACAGCTGAAACTGCCGCTTTGGCATATGATCGAGCACCTTATAAACTTAGAGGGGATTACGCGAGGTTGAATTTCCCAAATTTGAAGGACCCAAGCAAGTTTGGGTTTGTAGATTGTGCTCAGTTCAATGCCTTGAAGAACATGGTGGACGCTAAGATTCAAGCCATTTGTCAAAAGATGAAAACAGAGAGAACTAAAAAGAAGGCCAAGAAGGGCAACTTTGATTGTCCAGGATGTTCATCGTCTTCGTCGTTGTCGCCTATGGTTGTTAGCGACGATTTAAGCAAGGAGTTGATGTCGCCGACGGTGTCTGGAGATGGGTTTTTGAGAACTGAGAATTCATCGTCCTCCGTTTCGAATGATTATCCGATGATGGTGGTGGCAGAGGAACTGCCGTTCGAGGACGAGTTGCTTGCGAGAATGCCATCTTTTGATGCTGAATTGTTATGGGATTGTCTTGCTAAATAGAATTACATAGCTACCATTTGCGTTTCTCATAATGAAAAGTTATCTTTCTTTTTCTTTTTCTTTTTTTTATCGAATGCTTAAAAATAGATAAAATAGTTTTTATGAATTAAATTAAAGAGTAATTTAATTCTTATATTAAAAAAATTATTTAATTTTACAGTTAAAAATTGATAAAATTTTAATAAAAAAATTAATTTATTCTTTAATTTAATTAATTTATTTTTTTAATAAAACTGGTAAAATGTAATATTATAACTATTGTTATTAGAAATTGTAAATGGTAGGGGTGTTTTGGGATGATTTTATCTAATTTAATGTTGCCTGGTTTAGGCTTTTAGTAGTTTTTTTAAAGGTATTGTGTACCTTTGCGTTTTGTACGAAAATGCAATAAATTTAGAATATGATCATTTAATTGAGATGAGTGCGTTTTTAATATGATTATGGTGCTTCAACTTAATAAAACCGAATAGAATAGCAATAAAAATGGAATAAATAAATAATAAATATTATATTTTATGGTTGGTGGAATGAAATAGGTTAATAAAAGGTATAATATTATTTGGTCGGTAAAATTATTTAAGCGGATAGATTTAACTCATAACTTTACATTTGATATAAAATATTATTTTATTTATTATTAATTTTATAATAATTTAAACAGATTACGTGAATTAAAAATGTCAATTTTTTATTATCATAAATTGTATTTAAATGTTATTATCAGTAATAACCATTTCATTGAGCAAATCCTTTTTTTTTCTAACGTAATGAATTATTTCACTAAATTAGAGGTACTCATAGGTCGAATTAGGTCGAACCGAGATTTGATTTCAAAAATTTTTAAGTCCAGACTTGTTCTTAGGGCCAACTTGCTTAAAAAGTCTATTTTATTATTTTAAAAGTAATAAAATAATAAAAATTATATTTTTAATTATAATTAAATTTAATTTTTTCAAATATACTTTTTATCATTTTAATTGAAATCGGGTCGAGTTGGGTAGAGGTGCAAAAATCTTTGTCCAAATCTGATCAAGTCAAGTCGAACAGAATTAACCCTTCAACCATTAGACAAATCTATAAGGGAATGGATGAGAGAATAGAAGATTAATTCCTCCAACCAAACATGTTGTTAATAAATGTTACTATTTCTTTTTAAAAGAAAACTAACTTAATCTAACCTAATTAAATCAGTGTTAAACCTCAAATCAAACTCAAACTTTAAAATTAAAATTTGATCCAACTCGAGTTGAATTTCGAAGCTGGAATTTAGGTTCGAGTAAACCATTGGGCAGGATATTTTGGGCTAAAAGAATTGGCCCAATAATTAAGAGACCCAGGGGCAAAGCAAAAGCCTTTAAATACGCAGTCGTTTTTAACTTTAAGTACGTTCCTGAAAAGTACGAATAAACGATAATGCCCAAGTTTATTCTTTTGCCACTTGCTTCTTCTTTTTCCAATATTATATTAAATAATTAATAATTAATAATTCCAGGTGATGAGATGCGAAAAAAGCAGGACCTTTCGCTCTTGGACCTGCCCGATGTCGTTTCGTTTCGGACCTTTCTAGTATTCCTGTAATCCAAACCCGAACCCGCTAATTTCTCCTTCCCCGCCGTCGGCTTTTTTACCAGTTTTTTTTGCCCGTCTCTCATCCCCGCGCTAGGGTTTCTGCTAAGGTTACCTCGATGGTGACCAATAATTATATCACCATGAACGGGAACAGGTTTACTAAGGTAGAAGAAGAGTTCATCAAGAAGTACCATAAACACGACGTTAAAGAAAATCAGTGCAGCTCTTCGCTCGTTAAACACATCAAAGCTCCAGTTCATCTTGTATGTTTCTCTTTTTTTTCTTGTTAATTGCTTTCAATAATAATTACTTCTTTTAATAGAATGAATTGGATTGGTGTTAGATCCGTACATAGATCTGGAAATGGAAGTCTTTTTTGCTTAGTTCCGTATTCTTCCTTTCATTTTTCATTGCATGTTGATTGAATATATATAGGAGATCGAAATTAAAGTAGGGGTTGATTAGAATTGTGAAGTTATCACTGAACTTTAGCTATTTATAGCGTGTGATTTTAATTAGTAACTTTTGATTGAGGAGTAATTAGTAGAATTTACTTCGTAAAATTGTTGTTTTCTTGTATAATTTTGCTAAGTATTTGCTTTGTTTGAATAGAAATGGAACAGGAGATTTTCGTTAAACTTTCATTTCACTCAATTGTGGAAATGAAGTCTAAAGGTTGTGTAGTTGCAAATAAGACTACTTTGAGATTAAGTTTGAGGGTTTAATTTGTTTGATTGAAGGCAAACTTGGAACTGTTTTCTTTGTTAATGAACAATTATCGGTCTTTGATCAATCAGGTTTGGTCTTTGGTGAGGAGATTTGATGAACCCCAGAAGT
Organism: Gossypium hirsutum; assembly: GCF_007990345.1. Taxonomy (NCBI): domain Eukaryota; kingdom Viridiplantae; phylum Streptophyta; class Magnoliopsida; order Malvales; family Malvaceae; genus Gossypium; species Gossypium hirsutum. The sequence goes on along the minus strand of NC_053434.1, from coordinate 2,134,741 downwards.
ACAAGCCATTTGTTAGTAGGTGTGTTCTACAAGGTGACCTTCAGATTGGAAGTGTTAGAGAAGTCAATGTTAAGTCAGGTTTGCCGGCCACAACTAGCACCGAAAGGTTAGAGTATCTAGATGATGACGAGCACATCTTGAGCATGAGGATTGTTGGAGGAGATCACAGGTTGAAGGTATGAATTTTCCATTTGATTGAAGTCTTTATACACCATATACGAAAAATTTAAATGCATGCTCATTGAGTTCCTATAATTTTTTAGTTTTTAAACATATGATCTCGACTGAGGTATAGTTATTCGTCTCAAACTAACTTCTTTCTGTCTCGTATTATTTGATATGTTTCTGTTAGATTATGTAAATACATAAATACCTAAAAATGTTGCAAGGCTTTGGATATGGTTTCCTGTACGGTGGAGTATTGAATATGCCAACTTCTGTTGCCAGTCATCGAAATAAGACTAGATCAAGTACAAATTATCAAAATCATTATTCCATCTATGAAGTCTTTTAGGGTCTTTTTTTTTAATTACGAAACTTGAAATTGGAGTTGTGAAACTAGGAGATATATATCGTACATATTGACTTGCCAAAGCTATGTCTGCTTGAATTTGGCTAGTCGCATGAATGACCTTCTTGCCTGCACTCTGTCTGGGGCAATTTATATGCGTTATGTGGCCTTATCCTCTCTACTCAATTATTTTTGTTGGCAATTTATATTGTGCTACTGGTACATTTAACCTAGACCATATCAGGTTGGAACTGCCATTGATTTCCTCGTTTTTTGCATGGAATGTAATGGATCTGGTATTATGTGCCTCCTTTTGTTTTAATAGTTGAATTTATATGAATGCTATTGTACCAATCCTGCATTGACCCCTTCTTTTCTGGGTCGAATTTTGAACTTCATAATGTAACCTAAACTTACATCATGATCTAATTTGCTGAAACTGCAAAATTATCCCTTGTGCTATGCAAATTGGCAGAACTACTCATCCATTGTTACAGTCCATCCCAAGGTCATTGATGGCAGACCAGGAACATTGGTGATCGAATCATTTGTAGTGGATGTACCAGAAGGGAACACCAAGGATGAAACATGCTACTTTGTCGAGGCATTGATAAAGTGCAACCTCAAGTCACTGGCTGATGTTTCAGAGCGTTTGGCTGTTCAGGATCGGACTGAGCCGATCGAAAGAATGTGAATAATCCAGGTCCCAATTAGCACCATCAAGGTAAATCATTGTGGGTGATAAGTAAGATACTCTTGTTATTAGATTCCCTGGTAGCAGAGTGAACTTCTCTATTGTATTTTATGCTTCTTTGTTACTAGAACATGATCTCTAGGTGTCTTCTGTTGATAGTAGCTGACAATTAAAACTCATCCGCGGCCTACGGATTTACTAAATGAAGAAACAAAATCGAAAATTTCTTGGTGGTGTTCTCTATGTTGAATAATAGGGGTGGTGAAATTGTTATTTGTTTGTCAATATGTAAACAGGGATAGAAACTGTTAATATCTTTAGTTTTTGCATGTTCCTGTTGTAGAAAAGTCAGGTCTGGTAGATAGAATGGTATGTATGTTGGTAATTGGTAAATGATATGAATTGACTTATGTAGCAAGTTATTTGTACTAATCTGAAAAGGGTCTTTTTTTTATATATATATTTCTGGTATTGTTTTTATTTTTATTTTTTTGGGTTTAGTGTAAATAAGACATTGGTGCTCGCAAGCTTTTTGAGGTCAATTTGAAAAAAATTCGAACTCTGATTTGGTAATTTTCGAGTTGAGTTCGAGCTTGAGCTATCAATGGAGTTAAATTTGAGCTTTTAGTAATTATCAACTCGAATAGCTTGTTAGTCTTATCGAACTTTTTATATTTTTATATTATTAAATTATGATATTACCTTTAATATATATTATTAACATTAAATTTAATCATCGAGCCAAGTTCGAGCTTGAGTACAAAAATTAGTAAATAAACTTAACCGAATTCGAACATGAGATTAAAAATAGATGTTTGATCGAGTTCAAGTTGACAACATTTGAGCTGGGCTCAGTTCAATTACAACTCTAAGAGAAAGAATGCTTGATGTAGGGTTCTCTCCCAGGAAGGCATTTGGAGTGTTGTAATTAAGATATAGGCAGGTTGAGCAAAATGTTAGCGTCGCCCATTAAATGCAAGGGAGGCTCCAATTCTAGGGACCGTTATCCGATAAAATGTTGGATGGTGTGTATTTCGTGAGAGCATTACTTTGTTTCCTTTAAAAAGATAAATTGTCATCCAGTTGGATCAGACCAATGTACGAATCGAAACTCTCAAAATTTCTGTCATTCTCGGGTGTTTTTTTTCACATATTTGAACTCTTAATAGTGCATTTTTGTGGAATAGATAATTGTTCTATTATTTCAATTGGTATCCGTACAATGGATTATTTGTGTGTTATATTTCAATTTTGATTATATGAAAGTGCACTTGAAGATAACAAAATATTAAAAGATCTAAAAGTATATAAAGAAGATAATTCCAAATTAAGATTTTACGATATTATCTAATTCAAATTATTTTTATTTAGTTCAGATAGCCAAAATAAATCGAATCCACTATTTGCAACGCCCCCAATAGGCAGATTAACTACAGCTAAAGCTAAAAGCTGAGAATCTAAAAGGGGGGGAAAAAAAAAGTAACGTTCTAATCAAAATCCTTCGTAGCTACGCTAAGCTTTTCTATTATTTGAGTGTCAATTTTTTATCTTTAGTTTAAAGAATATTTGGTACAGTTTAGTTTTAATATTTAAATTTTTTTTTCAATTTAAAATTTAAATTTAAATTTAATATTCAATTTAGTACTCAGATTAAATGGTATCATATGATCTTATGAATATTTGTCACTTATACTCTAATAAAGAAAATATAAATACTTAATTGAGATAAAAAAATATTAAATAACAATTTAAATATTAAAATCAAACTCAAATAATTAACAATTTGAAAAACTTAAGTATTAAAATTAAATATTAAAACTGAATTCAAGTATTAATTATTAAATTAAACAAAGTAAAGAAATATTATATTAACCATTTTCTGTATATAATGTTGAAAGCTGTGGATTACGAGTAAGGGTGGCATTGCCAGTCCAACCAACCATTCCAATAATACGCACACATACACATAAATAAATATTTATCAAGGAAAAGTAGGTAACAACAAAAGCATACAGCCCCAACTTTGATGGCTTCCTCGAAATTTGTGCTGCCCATTAGCCATGCCTTATCTTTATTATAATTTATAAAATCCTATTGGCAGATAAATAATAATTTACATAATCATAACAAAAGTATGAAATGACGTGCAAAAGAAAACGTCTGGAAGTGTACATTTCGGTACGTTAGCAACATCAACAAAACTTTTATAATGTCCACTGTTTGTCTAAAACGCCGTTTATTTCAATATTGAAAAAAAAGAAAGATTAATGTTACGGTATTAGTAGTACTACCACTTTTGCATTTTCTTCTATAAATTTTAATGATAATAAATTTAACTCTTTTACCAATTTAATTATTATTTAATTAAAATTTACTCTTTTATTTCACTAATCACATCATTTTTGACATAAACTATCTCTTTAGGGTCCGAGTCACATTATTTTTAACATAAACTATCTTTTTAGGGTTCGAGAAATATATAAGTCAATCACTCTCAACAATCATGAAATTTTAACAAAAAATAATCATTACATGGCATCTACATACCTTACAACTTAGGTGATTTCACATTACTTGCTTAAAAATATCTAGGAAAGAGACCAATTAACCTAAACATGTGCAATTGAGATCAACCTACATTAATATCTTTCACACACCACAAGGTTTCGACATGTTCTCTAATCCCTCAATCCAAACTTCATCCTAAAGCTCTTCTCCTTTCTTTTATCTCTAATTACCATTAAAATAGTATGATTATCCGTTCAAATAGGGTAAACCAGTGTCCTTATCCTCCAACTACAAAATTATTTTAGGAGGCTAAAATTAAATTGTAATTTTTACCATAACAAAAATGTAATTTCATCATTATATCATTATAAATTTTAAAAGATTAAATCAAATTTTTAGAATATTAAAATGTGATTTTATCTTTATAAATTTAAATTTTAAAAAATTTTCTAAGGCCTAAATAGAAATTTTAACTAAGATTTTATTTAATTTTATATAATTTTTTATTTTTTATAAATTCCATTTTATATTAGAACCGTGCATCGGGTACCCCCATTATTTTGTTAATTACAAAAAACCATACATTCCTCTTACTCCACTTTCAGCTTCTTCTTTTTTATTTCCTTCTCAATCTCACATTCCCTTTTTTAATCTTTAAATAATAGTACTTTAATTCTTTGTTCTTCATTTTCCCTGTTCTTCACCAACTAAAATAATCAAAACCCATTGTATCTTTCTCCTTGTTTCACTCTGCAGATCCTCCCCCGTTCATTCATTTTGTTCCTTTTCTCATTGTCACTCTCCACATCAATACTTCCCCCAAATTTTTTTTTCTAAAAACAATGTTTCGAATTCAACCGTTGGTTTCGGTTTTGCTTTGTTGCTTCACCTTTTGGTTCCACATTTCATTTGGGTACTTGATAACGTGCTCGGGGATAGTTCCGATGAGGTACCGGAACGATAAGGTATCGATAACGGATTTCGGCGGCGTCGGTGACGGAAAGACACTCAATACAAAGGCTTTCCGGGAAGCTATATACCGGATTCAACATCTGAGAAGGAGAGGTGGGACCTTGCTTTATGTGCCTCCTGGGGTGTACTTAACGGAGAGCTTTAATCTTACTAGTCATATGACTCTTTATTTGGCTAGAGGCGCCGTCATCAAAGCCACTCAGGTACTATCTCAATATCTTTTTCCATTTCTTTGCTAATATTGCTTAATTTTGCTGTATTTGTTGCTGAAAACTCTGCAATTTGAAGTTAGAATTATGGGTGAATTCTGTACTGTTTGGTTGAAGTTTTATCATTGGTTTATAATAATTCCATTCTGCTATTTGTTTTTGGATAATGCAAGTTTTAGGCTACGAGCTTAGCAACTTTTTAAAGCTTGGTCAAATTTTTTTAATTTTAATTCATGTAATAACACCAAACTAAGGTTATGCCAAATCATTGCTTCAATTTAATCACACAAATGAAAATCGAAAAATTTGTCAACTTCTAAAAATAAGGTGGACGAGGATTAAGTTGAAAAAATTACGATATTTTGAGATTAACTGTTGTTTTACCCTTTTATATTTTTTTCATATTTTAGGTTTTGGGACTTATTTTAAAATTTTAAATTGCCTAAAATATTACTTACATATTAAAAAGAATCAATCACAGGTTAGATAAATATGGAGAAAACATTCAATATCCAATACTAAATAGGATAGAAGTAAGACATCATAATCTTGTAAAAAGATAATTAAAATTGTTGATGGAAGTTTAATTCAATTGATATATGTATTATTATTAATATAGGATGATATGAGTTTGAATATATTATAATAAGAAGGTTGTAGATATGTAAATTTTAATGAGACATGTTGTATTGGCTCAGCCAGGGTGGTGGTGTTGAAATTCCGGGGTAAAGATTTCTCTGTTTGAACCATGGGGGTCCATGCATTTTAAAGAAGACAGATAATAATTAATTAATGAGAAATAAAACATTGTGGGTCTCCGTAGTACGGTGGCATGTGCATGCCACTGAGACCAGACGGATAGATAGCTGGCAACCATTGTTGTAGTTGCTGTCCAACTTAGTGCTCTATCTAGATCAATATAATGCTGTCACTCTTGTTACAGTGTTAAAAAAGATTCTTAATTAAAGTGGACGATGTTCATATGTTTCTCTTCTTGAAAGATCGTATCTTTATATCGGTATTTGAAAATGTTTAGTATACGAGCATCGGGGACGTAGGTAATTCATGGATGTTCATGTTGTTATTATGTTGTGATGAGGTAAAGTATCAAAGTTTAATTACATTTTATGCTTGTTATTTTAAAATGAGTAAAGTAGTATCTATAGATTAGCTTAAAGAGTAAATTAAAATTTTATTTATTTTTACTATTAAAATTTGACCGAACTGATAGAATAAGTACAACATGTGTATTTCATGAGTTTTTTAATAAAAAGATCAGTTTGCATTTTAATCTAATATACAAAAATAAATTTATTTAATTTTTGAATAGATAAAACAAAATGTAATTTAACTTTTAGTATAAAAACTTTCATAGTATTTTTACTGTTGTGATAATCTTAAGCTAAGTTGAAATCCAGTAGCGACATATGATTTTGTTGGGATCTTATGGTTCTTACGTTAGGACACATGGAAATGGCCATTGGTTGCTCCTTTACCATCTTATGGAAGGGGAAGGGAACGCCCTGGAGGAAGATACATGAGCTTCATTCATGGAGATGGATTACGAGATGTGGTGATCAGCGGTACGTCTGCGAATAATCGCTCTGATAGCCTGAAGCATTATACGATTAATCGTCTCGAATCACTTTAATGATCTGATAAAACAACATGATTTATTTGTCATGGATCTTCTTCAACAGGTGAGAATGGCACAATTGATGGTCAAGGGGGTATCTGGTGGAACATGTGGAGACAAGGAAATCTCCAGTTTACAAGACCAAATCTTGTTGAATTTATGAATTCCAGAGGCATTATTATTTCCAATGTGATTTTTAAAAATTCACCTTTTTGGAACATTCACCCTGTTTATTGCAGGTAATGCGATAATATGGAACATTCAGATTGTTGCAACTTTGTTAGCTGTTGTGTTTTAATCCCTTGTAAGAATTTCAAGTTTAGAACCATAACTTGTGGAGTGGTTTTTTTCCAGCAATGTTGTTATTCGATATGTTACCATCCTGGCTCCGACCGACTCCCCGAACACCGATGGGATCGATCCAGGTAAGAACCGAAAGCAATTTTACTCGTTGCATTCATCTTGCTTAGGGTTTCATTTTTACTCACAAGCAAGCACTAGAGCAGGCTTGTTTATGTTCAAGTTCATGCCATTGTGCAACATTCAAACACCTAGAGGAAAAACTGAAACAATAGGGATAGGTTCTTCCTCAGTTCAGTTTCGGGTTCGAAACTTTATTGAAATCTAGGTACCGTAACTTCTTGAAATCTTTCAATCATTAACTTTGTTTGCTATCATGATTTGCACAGATTCAAGCTCCAATGTTTGCATAGAAGACTCGTTCATTTCAACCGGAGATGATCTTGTTGCCGTAAAAAGTGGATGGGACGAATACGGGATTGGTTACGGACGTCCCAGCTCTCACATCACCATCCGACGAGTAACAGGGTCATCCCCATTTGCCGGTATCGCAGTGGGTAGCGAAACCTCTGGTGGAGTGGAGCACGTCTTGGCCGAGAACATAGTTATTTACAACTCCGGCATCGGTGTTAACATCAAGACCAACATTGGCAGGGGAGGGTTCATAAAGAACATCACAGTATCTCAAGTGTTCATGGAGAACGTAAGAACCGGTATCAAAATCGCAGGCGACACCGGCGATCACCCCGATAACCGGTTCAATCCGAACGCTCTCCCATATGTAAAGGGCGTTACGTTGAAGAACATTTGGGGTGTTAAAGTACAGAAAGCGGGTTCAATACAAGGCCTGAAAAACGCCCCTTTCACCAACATCTGTCTTTCGAAGATTAACCTCCACGGCATGACCGGACCGAGATCTCCTCCGTGGAAGTGCTCCGATGTAAGTGGAGCTGCAATCGAGGTAAGCCCATCGCCATGTGCTCAACTCAGCAGCCCACAACAGAGTGGTTCATGCGCCAACCATTTCTAAGGATTCATCCATATATAAATATAGTTTTCTACTGCGTTTTCAACCCCTTAAACAACAATATTTCTGAATTTTAAGCCTCTATTATTCTTTAATTTTCATATAAAAGTAGTTCTTTTCCCAAACATATGCGACAATAAAGTACAGCAAAATACCCTAAAAAGCTTATATTATATGAATAGGCATGATTAATATTTAATCACGTGTTAATTATCCTCAAAAATGGATAAAAAATTTGGTTAATCTCTTCAAGGAGCCACCCACGTGCTCTTCTACTTTACCACTTTTGTCCTCTCCGTTATGGCGGCGGTGGTGATGGTGGCGGCGGTGTTGATGGTGATAGTGGTGGTGGTGGTGCTGATGCTGATGCTGATCGTCACCAAGATAATGTACGTGGACGTGGTGATGAGTCTTCATGAAATCTACTGGCACCTTGGACTCGGCAACGCCACCGGGAAACTCGGACCAACTCGGCTGGACCTGGCGAACGGAGCGGCGTAACTCCGGTTCAAAACGTGTTCTCTCGTCGGACAGTATCATATCATCGCCGTATGAAATATAGCGCTTCTTGTGGAACCGTGAGTTCAAAGGCTGGAACCTTTGGTGGTACCGTGAGAAGTACCGGTTAACGGGACGAAAACTGGTACTCTCCCAAGGAACGGAGACTACGTCGGAGTCGGTTTCCGGGACACCACCGGGCTTGAAATCAACTAATTTGGCGGCGGGTTCGGACCCGGGTCTATCTCCAGAGAGAAGGATGGTGATTGTTGTGGTTCTCGGGTCGGAATCGGGTAAATTCGAGACAGTATCTTGGGCGGTGGAGCCAAGTTCCGGTTCAACTATCAAAAAACGGGCGTGAGACAAGGTGAACACAAAGAAAACAACCATTAACAAAACAGTAAATGGAGCCATTTTTCTTTTCTTATGAAATATATTTAAAAAAGAAACAGTGATGGTGTGTTTTTTTCTTTTAAATAGATAAAAAGTGGAGGTATTTGATTAAAAACGAAATGGAGGGATTATTTATATAAAGGACCCGGTTCGGGAGTCGGGCTCGGGGCTGGTAGTTTTGACCGGATAAGGTGATGCACTTGCCACGGCCTTCATTTCCAATTATTCTGAAAAAAGATTCACCAAAATCTTTTCTTTTTTTTCAATGATCCAGTATTTAAATTTTTTTGTCGTATTTTTTGGTATTTTGAGTAAAATGGAATGAAAATGATTGTTCAATTATCAAAATAAATAAAAAAGTAAAAGTACCAAATTTTTTAAAAAGGGTAGAGTTCAAAAGTCAAATCATGATTTCGATTGTTTAATATAATATTTATACTTAACTTTGCCATTTTTTTTTAATTTGGTATATAATTTTTTCTGTATTTGAATTTGATCCCTTAATTTGATAAGTTATGGCGCAAGTTATCTCAATATATTAAATTGTATTATTTTTCATGTAAAGAAACTTTGGTTTAAAAAAATTCAATGAAAATACAAGATTTGTTTTAATTTAATCCTCTTCTCATTTTTCTCATTGAAATTTTTTAATCCAAAGCTTCATCTCATGAATTTTCTTTTTATTAACCAAAAATTATAAAATGGGTATGGATTGGAAACATATAACAAAATAAAGATAATTAGATCCACTCCAGATAAGACACAATTTCCTTTCCAAAATATTGAGATCTTTTCTTGGATACTTAAGAAAACCCAAGAGGATGGAAGCTTTGGGTAGAGAAAGGTTTGTCTTTTTGGTAACTTTTCTAAAGAATTTTTTGGAAAAGATTAGAATAAATTAATATTAAATTAAAATTAATTAACAATTTAAAAATACTGAATTTTACGTATTTTCTTTTGTCTGGAATTATAATATGTACATTTATCACATGTTAATCATATATTACGGTAATTTGTATTGCGTTTGTCAATTTAAGGTACTGCATTTAACAAAATATCAAATTAGGAAAAACAAAATGTTAAATTTGTATAGCAAATGTTTAATTATTTGTTTTTTATTTTTTAGATGCTACTATTTATAGTGCTAATTAAATTTAGTTTTAATTCATATATATATATTAAAGGGGAATTCATTAATTTATTTTATGAATAGAATCATACTATTTGAGAAAAAAAAACAACTGTTATAACAGTGAATGACAAGTTCATCAACACAACAAAAGTTCTAGCATAAGCAATATAAATGCAGCCATTAATATATAGGCATAGAGAAAAGTGAGATTCCTCTTGCATTAGGTTACATCACCCTTTGAATCTACCTTCTCATATCGGCCAACTTCATTTCGTAAAGAAATTCTATCAACTTATTCAATACGTTCGAGATTTGTTGAATACAATTCTTTTTAAGTATTGGAATGTTTAGGCAAACATGAAAATGGGAATAAATGAAGAATCAGTCAAAGAATGAGTTCCTTGATGGCAATATCCATTTTACAGGTTTCTTTGCTTCTGCTTCGTTGATTATTGTTGATGAGAATCAAAGTGCTTGCCCACCAACCAAATGCATGCAATCATGTTGAAGCATATTATCGGAAGAGAATGTTAAATTTTATTATTCTTTTAACATTTAGAAATTATGTAATGGAGAATAATACATAAATCATCCCGCTATCTTAAGCTATTAAGGAAGTGAGATTCTATTGGAAAAATTCAATGGTGAAATTAAACATTTTCAAATGATAATGGTTTAGCTGAGATTGATTTTTGACAGAAAATAATGTCATCTTATAGTATTGAATTGAATATTAAAGATAATTCGTAATATTTTTGTTTTTAAAAATCAAAATCAAAATCAAAATGAAATGAAATTGAATGTTGATTTTAGATTAATTTTTAGTGTATAATCAAAATTTTTTAAGTTAAGAGTTAGAGATTGGATTTCGTCTCATTTATTTAAAAAAAGGTATATTATTAGAAATTTTTTATTTATTTTTATTATTAAAAATTGAGGTGATTAAAAGAATAATCGAAAAATTACATGTAATGTGTCACATGTACCTTGTTCTAACGTACATATATATATATACATATATATTAAATTTTAACAAGATGAATGAATCAAGTTCTTAATAGAATAAATTATTTTACTCTTTGATTTGATATATAGGAAGTAATTTGTTCTAAATTAACTAATATTTTGGGGTTGATTTACCCATTGTGTTGAGAAAAAATGAAATTTGACTAAGGCTCCGTTTGTTTGCTAATAAAATATTTTCCGGAAAATATTTTCTAAAAAATAATTTACATTTCTGGAAATGATTTAATTTTCTGGTATTTAAATGAATCTGTGTAAAATATTTTCTGTTTGGCAGATTTCCTAAAAATATTTCATAAAAGCTATTTTAAATTATAGTTTTCTACATCAAATTATCTATGTGAACATATTAAGAGTTTCAAAACATACAACAATGTTTTCATTTCAACAGCTTCTTCGACTTATTTGACCAACCATTAGTATTAGCTTATCTTAAGAAACCAACATGACATTAGCCTTGAAATACAAAACAGTGCATTATCACTAAAATGCTCAAGAGTCTCCTTATCCATGCCTCTTTTATCCAACAAAGCCTAGATCCAGCTCATGCACACCAAAAGACAAGATGGTAAACACAAAACACAGATCTAAGGATACAAATATACTCATCCATTATATCATGGGTCTTATGGATAGAACAACATAGACTAGTAATAAATTACATATATTATGGAATGTCAAATTGCATCAGATGAGTTAAATATAACCATGGATACTTATAATGGCATATTTCTAAGACATCAAAAAGTACACTTCAAAAAATGTTTATTTGTGTTAGTAAGGAAATTGTTATTACAAGCAGTATAACTTTCCCAAATAAGGTAGATTATTATTACAAGACATCAAAAAGTACACTTCAAAAAATGTTTATAAATTGTTATTACAAGCAGTACACTTCAGAAATTGTTATTTCTAATTGTTGTTTTTCATTTAAGCTAACATCAGAAACATTCGTTTGGGAGGTAGATGCTGCCTCCTTGGCTTTCTCGACTATTTTTTTTTACGGAATTCCTCCAGCTGCAAGAAAGGAGTGATCGATTGTAACAGTACTTGGTAAGCATACTCTAAATAATTATTTATTCATTTGCAAAAACCCATTTATGTAATAAAATCTAACTGAAAACTTTTATTATAAGCATAAATACAGAGTAAAATTTATACAAAATCCAATCAACCAAATGGACGGTTTAGGAGGATATTAACTTTTCAAACTATGTAAAAGGCACAACATTCAAAGACAAAACATAGAAATCTAGAATGGGATTTCTTTTTGTTTACCAGCTCTAGTTAGTAGAACATTAATGACTACTGAAAAAATCAGAAGAAGAGTTCTAAACAACCAGAACAGATTCAACACATCACAAAATAGAAGTAGAAATAAGACACTTCACTCAGGCACAAATGCATATAGGCAACCTTAAATTGCAATGTTATCGTTATGCAACTTAAATACACTCTTCATCTGAAATCATTGTTATTAGATTGTCAAATGCAATGAAGCTTTTCCAGCTTGAATACAAACAAAAGCACGTAATGACAAAAGTGAACTCTCAAATCCAATTGTATGAATGGGATCATACAATTCGGGAAAAAAAACAACTGTTATAATAGTGAAGGACAAGTTCATCAACACAACAAAAGTCCCAGCCTAAGCATCAATAAAATATTATGACACATTTAGAATTGGTTCTATAACAAAGTCATTCTTAAGATCACTTGCAAAAGTAATACTAAAAAAGTGCTATAAAAGTAGATAAAAACTTTTAAAAGTGAAATTTATTAAACAATGGAAAAAAACAAAAAAAAAACATATAAGACTTAAAAAAACACGGGTACAAATCAACTTGTGAAATCATTTGTTATTTTGAAATATTCTTAAAATAAAAATATATTAAAAAGTTGACGAGGAACCACTCACTTTTTAAGAGAATGGTCGGTAGAGTTTCAGCGACAATAGATATCGTCATATGTCCATCACAACTTATGAAGAAATCAAAGATATTCATAAAATAGATATACAAACCGAAATGAGAAAAAACATGTGAAATAAATGAGAAGAATAAAGATAAAATCAGCTGGTAAGAGGGAGAAAAAGGTGGACACTAAATAGCTCAAAAATTGACACCAGGGCAAAAGAAAAAGAAAAAGAGAGAAAGAAGCAAATGGCTTGAGAAAGAAAATAGAAAATTTTAATGTAAAATGATAAAAAATATTAAATAATAATTATCAATTAAGTATTGTAGAGTCCTTTAAAATGCTATAAATTCAAGTATTAATTATTATTGGATGTTTGGAGGGGAGGATCTAAAATGGACATGAGAAAATATTAAAAGAAAAAAAAGAGAGAGAGAGAGAGCAAAATACCATACATAAAAGAAAAATACAGAAAATACCCCTACCACCTAATGGCCATAAAATCCAGAAAAAGAACATAGATTTCAAGAATGGGCATGATTAATCACGTGTTAATATCCTCAAATGTAGCTAACAAGCTTGCTTCTTTGCCTCTTTTGTCTTCCCCTCCGTGGTGGCCGTGATGGTGATGGTGATGGTGGTGCTGATCGTCCCCAAGATAATGAACGTGGACGCGGTGATGAGTCTTCATGAAATGTACAGGCTCCTTTGACTCGGCACTGCCACCGGGAAACTCGGCCCATCTCGCCTGGACCTGGCGAACGGACCGGCGTAACTCCGGTTCAACTGTCAAAAAGCGGGCCTGAGACAAGGTGAACACAAGGAAAAGAACCATTAACATAACAGTAAATGGAGTCATTTTTTTCTTATGAAGATTTAAAAAAAAAAAGTGGAGGGATTTGATTAAAGAAAAAGAAACGGGGGATTATTTATATAAAGGATTGAGTTATGGAGTCGGGTTGGGGGCAGTACTGGTGGTTTTGACAGGGCAAGGAGCTGTGCTGGTTACAGGCCTTATTTTGGAGAAAAAAAAGACCAAAAACAAGCTTTTCTTTCAACGTATTTTGGTTTTTGAAGGGAATATGGCCCATTGGCACCTGTGTGTTGAGAATTGGAAGCATAATTCAGAAGCCAAATAATACTAATTATTAATATATTACAATGTGACAAAATGCATAAATACAAAAATACAAATAATGGTTAAATTTAATTCCACATGACAATCCGTTTGCATTTGAATAGCCAATTTTCCTTTCACTAAAAAAAAACTTTCTTGACTTTTCATTTTCCATTTTATTATATGAGATCTGACTAATTTAGTTGGGAATTTATTATAGCGAGAGATATCACACATGGGCAACTTGGGCTTATCCAAGCTGTCCGTACCTAATACATGCTTCCATTTACTTTCAAATTTGAAAATTTGCTTGAGAAATAAAAAGATTTAAATAAAAATATAAATTTTAAAAAAATTTAGATAAAATATAAAACTTATTTTTTAAACAGGCTGAGTCTTAGGAAAAATTCTTTTGGCATGAGCTCGACCTGACCTAAATCACATGATTTTTTTATTTTTAATTTGTTAGTAAATATTTATTTTAATATTTTTAGTGTATTTGATGTATTATATTTTTAAAATTTTTTTTATATAAATAAATCATCTAAAAAATTTATTACGATTGAGTTGGCTTGAATAAAATTTTATACCTATTTTTTTAAGTCGGGTCAAACTTAAACCTAAAACTTAATTTAAAATTTTACATCGACCCAATTCAAATCTGAATCAACTTGACCCAAGAACGAGTTTAGTCCCATTTATCGCATTTTTACATACAAATTGAATGGATTTAAAAATTATCAAAAAATTATTGAAGAATAAACGAAATTTTGAGTTGTATGATGGAAATAAATTTGGTTAATAATATGTAGGAGATGAATGATTATAAGATTCATTTGAACTACTCCCATTTATTGGTCTTTATCAAATATCAAGCCCCGTCTTCCTCCGGTCGCCTTATAAGGAACTCAATGCACAAAGCTTTAAATATTGGTCAGAAAAAAAGTAAGATAGCAGACTTGCTAAAACATAAATTTAAATATTATTAGAAAAAATAATTATAAATATTTAAAAGGAAGTTGAATTGTTAAAAAATAAATTTAAAATGTGTTTAGTTTACGAAAAATAATATTTTCTTGCCAGAAAGATCAAACTTGGGCTAACAAATTTAGGGTGTAATAGTTTTCATTATTTAGAGTTTAATCAGCAGTAGTGAAAAGTTAACTGTTCGTTTTGCACCTTTATTGTCTTATATTTATTTTCATTTCTAAAACTCATAGTTTTGTTTGGAAGTTTAGTGGTTGTTTTTGGTTAGTAACACATGTTTCATTTACTTCAACATATTTATGTTGTTGTTTTAAGCCTCTACAAGTTTTTCATATTTTTGCTCAAATGGAATTAATTAATATACTTCAAAAAATCTGAATTAAAATCATGCAAAGTCAGGCGGCAAGAGAGAGTGGCTTAGGGAGGGAACGTTGGCGACATGGCGGTGGATAGAGAAGAAGAGGCACCGGTACCTTTAAGGATAAGCTTATTACAATTGAGAGCCAATGGGAAGTGAGAGTGCAGTATACACCACGTCTGGATAACATGGCTGCGGATCATATGGCGTCGGTGAGTGCAGAGGAACCCGTGGGATTGCTAGTATTCGACACACCGCCCGGCTCGGTGCTGGTACTTTTACTCAAAGATAGGAAGACTGTTTCTTTTTCCAATCCAAAAAAAAAAAAAAACCAAGTCTTTATAAGAAGTAATTGGGGTTATCAAGTTGAATATCTTAAGGTATTTTAGACATTGCTCCTTTCCTATAAGAATTTAAGTAATAGCAATTATAATATCATTTGAATACGACAATATAAGATTTGTTTTCTAAGTATGCGTTAAGCCAAATACCCAATAAATCAGAATCAACGAGAATTTCCATGGATTCTTTCCTAGAATAATATGAACCTCAAGAAAACACGCCAAATCAGACCCACAAATCCCGGAAGAAACCACATTTTGTTTTCCCTTTTGGATAATTTTATTAAAATTTTATATTTGATGTATTGAAAGTGTATAATTATTTGCATAATCACTAATTAGCCTAGTGAGTTGCCTCGCTTTTCCTTTGAATTGAAGAAAAATGTACGATTGCCATCAACTCAGCCTTATTGCAGTCACGTATTGTTCATCTTGCGCCACACAAAGAATACTCGCAAGGTCTTTCGCATAACCGAAAAGAGATTTTAAAGAAGATGGTGAACAAAACAGGCCAAGGTTCATCACTAAACGATGACCGCCGAGTAAGAGGTCCTTGTCCAAATCAGTGCTACGGGCCAACACTGTCTTTAAAGGAAATTTTAAGGATGCCCGTCGGTCTGATGATGGGAAACAACAACAACAACATGGGGTTGACAGAAAAATTGGTGTTATCAGATGGTAGAGTTTGCGCTCTAAAAAGGTTTCAGAATGTCAGAATGATGGAGCGTGAGTTCGGCAGGAGAGTCGAGAGATTGGCTATTACCCTACGAAAAATTTTACTTTTCGAAAGTTGTGGATTTAGTTTCTGTATTTTAATTTGATTAATTTTAATCTTTATAACATTAACAACTAAATTTATTTGATTAAATTTAATTATTAGTCTGTAACATGTGTATAGTTGTAGATTTAATTCATACTCTCTAATTGAATCATTTTAAGTTTTTATACTTTTCGAATTTTGAAATTTAAATTTTGACACAAAATAACAGTTATTAATCCATTGGTTAAATTTTTAATGAGTAATATATTAGAATAACAAGCTGACACATATGGTAATACGCTTGTCACATCACATTGAATAAATTTAATAATTATCATTTGGTGATGATTGAAATTTTAAAATTTGAAAAGTATATGGACTAAAAATAACCAAATTAAAATATAAGGATTAAATCTATAACTTTTCCAAAATACAAAGGCTAGTAACAAATTTTGACCAAAGATTAAGTTTTTAAGAATATTCATACAATATTTCTTTTGACTAAGCAAGGTGGGAGGCGTGGCCAAACTACCTTAAATTGGAACCAACGTCTGCGAAAAATTATTTGCATTGCACGAGCAATCGATTTCATCCATGCACAGCTCTCTCCGAATGATCAAAACAACATGAGAATGAACGTTCGTGGAAACATAAAATCCTCCAACACCATCGTAAACACCGACTTCACGGCTCGGTTATCAGATTACGGCTTCCTCCAGCTGACCGATCATTGCACGGAAGGTTCTGATCATCAAGATCATGTGAGCCAAAAATTTGACATATTCAATTTCGGGCTTGTTGTACTCGAAGTAGTAACGGGAGTGAGTAAGCCAGGTCATTTAATGCTTATACGTGCCGCCAAGGTAATGATAAGACAAAGTAAAATTATGTTTTTTGAATTTGATGCCCGAGGAATAGATCGGAAGCAAGCTTTGATGGTGTTGACATTGCTTTGTCTTGTACGAATATGTTGCCGGAGGACAGGCCTGCAATCGGGCAAATCTTGATGAATCTTAGTGATGTCCTATGAGATAAGTTGTTTGTTTGTGTTAAAAAGACAACAAAGGTTGGTTTCGATATTGGCCCGAAGTTCTTTCTATCGCATTAGATAACTTTTGATGGTTAATATAATCAATTATTTTTAAATAATTAAATTTAATATTTCTTTTTTAATAAAATGTAATAACAGAATAAGCTCGAATAATAACATAACTAACGTAATTTGAATTTAAATTATAGTGGAGATGATAAATATTTTTACTATGTCACTGTTAAATTCAACCATTTTGATAAGATAATATCACACAATAAAAATTTATTAGTTCATTGCATCTATAATTCAATGATGAAAGAGAAATGCGGATTTCGCCTATTGGCCATTGCCTAACATTTGTATTGGAAGAATCGGAATCTGTACGGTCAAACAAAGTTAAAAAAGGTTCCCCAAGTGTGGGTTTTGCGTAGAGTTTGCGGGTGACATAAGATTGGAGGAGCACGTGACTGACAGCTGTCTGTCTGAAAGTTAAAAACCAAACCCGTAGCTGCCAATTAAGTTCTCACACGTCTACCATGTCTCTTAACAATATCATAGGGAGCCTCAGAAAAAGAATCAGTCCCCTCTTCCTCTTCCCATCATCCTCTGATAAACTGACACGTGGATAAGAATTTGTGGGACCCACATCCATATTACTGTCACTGCTGTTCACCCTTCTTTCCTACCACGTACATAATGTTCTCACGTGCACGGGGATTTTGCCGACTTGGAGGAGGTACGCACGCATCCACTAGTTTACTGTCAGACAAGATATTTTTGTTGCCTTTATTTTTACTTAATAGTCTAATATTATTAGGGATAATATATTTTTTGGACCCTCACTTCGTAATTAAGTTTATTTTGGTACGAAAATTTGGTAATTGGATCCTTTTTTATTTTTGAACTTGGATTTTGTCCAGTTTTAATGATGTGACCGGTGTTATTGAAATAGGAATAGATTGGATAAAAAATCGATTGATATATTAGTTCAAATAACAGGATTGAACCCATTGAATAAAAGATTATTTAAAATCAATAAAAATTAGAAATTAAGATAAAAATCAATAGTTGAATAAGTTGAATTGATTTAATAAAAAATTTTCATAAATTTTTAACTATTGTTGGTCTAACAATTAAATCGATCAAACCAACTGAATTAAAAAAACTAGTGATCTCATCAATGATTACCAATTTAATTATTATAATATTGTATGTTACACACTCCCATGAATGAGCCATGAGTGAATTTCACGTAGTAACGGCATGTTCTACCATTGGACTTGCTAAAATGTTCAAAGTATATCCAATCGATACTGTATTTATTTGTTCTCTTTTTAATTACTATATTGTTTTGGTTAATTACACGTTAAAAGATCAATTTTATAATCCTTCCAATAGCCATTGCTTTAATTTAATTACCATGACAGTGTTCTTTATCACATATAAAGTCGTATTTGTTTTTATAAATATTGGTAATGAAGATTACGTGCCATTCTTTTAAAAATTTCGCTTATAAAATCTATATATACAATATTATTTATGTTTGTCGTATTTTATAGTATAAAATTGTATCTTCAATTAACAAACAATGTCAACATTGTAACATATATTTTATTAAGTACATAACTACATTTTCGGTTGTGTGAAAATGCGTATTTAAGTTTGACTTTCATCGAGCTTACCAGATAGATTAGAAACTAAGCTAAAATTTAAGTTGGCTAGATTAGATGTTTCTAATTGTCGGTATGAACGTTAAGGTATCATAATATAATAATTACTTATAGAAATGTTGCAAGGACTGTTAATATCTGCTCAGGTCAATGAATATGTTCACACTTCACATTAATTAATCTCCACATTATTATACTCTACTACATATTATAGTTCATATTTCAGAATTAGGGTTCCTTGTGATTATTTGGTTAAATGCTAGCTGGAAATTTATTATATAGTAGTTGTTTTTTTTTTTAAATTAATCTTTGAAAAGATTGAATTTGTGGTTGAATATATGTTATGTATGTGTGTGTTTGAAAGGTGGGTCTATATGTCACTGTTCATGTATAAATACCTAACATAAAGAGCTTGGAAAATGTAAAAACTGACCAACCCAAACCTGGAAAAAAAAATAGTGGCAATGGGGAGCACAAGAACTGAGCTATACTTTGTTTTCATGAACTATGATCCTGAATACCACCGTCTTCGAGCTGATCAGTGAGTTTCATTATATCATTACTGCTTCATATTTTAATTATCTATCTGCAAGTTTCTTTCTCCATGTTTATGTTTTCTTATTGTTGTTTAATAGAACTAAAAAAGGGGCGTATGAGCTTGATTTGTATCTGAGTAAGAAGCACGACGAGCTTTTGGCAAGTACCCTTCAAGCTGGTACTTATAAGAAGACCTTATCTTTGGTCATTGTTGATGGTTTTGCAGTTGAAATCACAGAAACTCAGGTATACTTAAAAAAAATTGAAGAATACATACGGATGTCAGCAATATCAATTTTATTTTATTTTTACACTTTGGGTTGTGTTTATTTATGGTTTTGTTCAATGTAATCAGGCCAATGTGCTTAGATCTGCAAACGGGGTTAGAGTTGTGGAGAAGAATCAAGAGCTTCCTTAGTGGAGGAGATAGCTATGAAGAATTTTATATTATATATTAAAAAGCTTGAAGTTTATAGAAGATTGATGAACATTTGTACATGTAGGTTTAATTAAGTTATCTTTGTTCAATAAAATCATTTCTATGGAGATTTAAGTCAACAAATATATCCTTTTCTAATTGCTACTTTTTTATTAGTAGCTCTTTGATATTACAATTGCTTTATAAACATTTTATGCTTTGAAATCAAAGACCTGCAGCTGGGTTTTAGAGACTGGTGAGAGGGTTAGCTAAGGGAACCCAATTTTTATTTGTGAATCCAAACACAACAAAGAACTAATGCCAATGTCCATAAAGAAACGATCATGTCCCCCACATTGGCTGACACAAATGAAGACAGATTCCCTCTTATCCTTTGTAATTTATGTTTAACTGGTGAGGATGGGACAACTGATTTGAAACAATTCATATATGTGTGTTAATGTCTTCCACCCCTTCCACTTTATCCAATTAAGGTTAAAGACAGAAACGTACAGCAAAAACATACTCGAAAACGGTTCAAAATTTCAACATTAATGTTTGAAAGCCTGTCTCTGAATTTGTGGGTCATTCCTCACATGCAATACGTTTGTTGCTCTTTTGTCCTTTCTCTGCTACCATTTTCTTCAATCAAGAAGCTCTTATACCCAGAGACTGTCATGCATTGCCTTGCATTATAACCTGTAAGAAATGTTTGAGCTTACCCTGAAAAAGTGAAAGCAAAGGCAAATAAAAAACATGCTCTTCCATATTGTTTTCTTCCATGAAAAACCTAAAAACTTAGAGCTTGATTAGATAAAATGCACTTAAATGTACTTTAATTCATATCCTCTTTCAGTCTAATGTTGATACCAATCGAACAAAGAACAGTGAACATTGTCCACTCTCTCCCCAAGGGATTCATTTTAAAGCCCTTAAAAAAAAGGTAAGCAAATACGGAAGCCCTTGAGGGAGAGTGGGAAATGAGTTCCCATTGAAAATGCATAGGCACAAAGCTATCTTTTTAGCAAGGCAAGTTTTTTTTCACTCTCCCCAAAGATTTCCAGCATTGCCAGGGCAGTATTCGGAGGCATTGCAGGAAGCCCTTGAGGGAGAGTGAGGAACCAATGCCTTGTAAGATTCAAGGACCTTGCTGATTGGTTTGGCGCCTGATTCACATTGAAGAGAATTGGCTAACAAACACCCTTTTATAGGATTTGAAAAAGGCTATATGAGTAAGGAAATACATGTATCGAATATATATTCATATTTGACATGCAAATAACGAGGTATTTCAAACTTGCTCAGAAAGACGCTCACGGTTGACTTCAAAGTCTGATGATCAGGAAAGCTCAAGTGGACGACGGAATATAAACCAATAAAAAATGAGTGATTATAGAGTTCATCCGATCTTGAAACCACTGAAGAATTGCCAAACACAGATGGGAATTTTGGCCTTTAAGAACCTGCACAAGGCATTAAAGATAAAAAAAGAATAAAACTGAAGCAGCTTGGTTAAGTGCTTAAGAGTCATTTCATCGTTATCAATGCATGAATATGATTGTTTATCCATAAATGTCAACGCTAAGATTGATTCCCCATTGACATTCCTTGCTTTTAATCTCTAATAAAGTTAGTTGCATATCTTGCAAGTTGGACAATAGGCCAGTCTTGATCTGGAAATTTCTGCTCGTATTGTTTTTTTTTCTTTTTTTTTTCCGTTTGCGCACTTATGGCAATTCCCATGAATAAATTAGTTATTTTAACTTAATTATGAAATGTTATAAAATATATATTTTTTTAAGTCATCGACCATTAAATGGTTAACATAAAAATATTTTGTCAACTTTTAAAATTGACATAATAGCAATTTTAACCTCAACATTTATACATAATATCATTTTAGTCTTGGTTTTAAAAAAAATTAACTCTCAATCTTTACACATTGTGATATTATTTTATAGTTTTTCATTTCTATGTGACATCAAGAGTCTGTCTTGAAAAAATGTAATTTATTATATTGGATTTTTAAGCGTTTTTATTTTTTGTCTATTTTGATAAAAAAAATTAACTTTTTAGGTGAAAAGGTTATAAACAAAAACAAAACTATAAAAAAAAATTCAAATTACACAATGCATGTAACAACTAGATTTTTAGTGGTACTGGAAAAGGCGGTTTTAGAACCCCATTTTCATAAACTAAGTTTGTGAATATTAAATATAAATATTTACGTAGTTGGTATAAAATAATATTAATGTTTGGTCCATTAATTTTGTCAATTAATTACTTAATTAGGATACAATGACTAAATTATAAAATTCTAGTTGCTATAGGTTTTTAATTGACCAAAAAATTGAAGACTTAAATTGCAATTAGTCAAAGTTTCAAAATAGTAAATAAACTATTTCTAGTTATGTGATAGTGGAAGACATGGAAAGTCCACAATGTTGGATTAATAGGTTAATTATATTAAGTAAATCATAGTTTAATTAGTTAAATAATGTAACACTCCTAACCCCAAACCGTCCCGGAAGAGAGTTATGGAGCATTACCGGAGTTGACAGAATAATTACACACAATTTCATTTACTTTCTTATGTTCATGTCAAAACTGTCTTCTTGAGTAACAGTCACTAAAATATTTATATCTAGAGCTACGAAACTCCAAATTAAGTTCCGTTAATTTTTCTTAAAACTAGACTGATATACATTTCTACCATAAAATTTTCAGAATTTTTGGTTTAGCCAATTAGTACAGTTTATTCCTCAAAGTTACCCCTGATTTGCTGTTTGACAGTTTCGACCTTTCTTTACTAAAATTTAATTATCTCATAGCACAGGACTTGGATGATGTTCCCGTTTATTTCTCTTGAAAATAGACTCATTAAAGATTCTAAGCACATAAATTATAGCCTGTAATTATTTTTATACAATTTTTAATGATTTTCCCAATTCAGAATAAGGAATTCCAAAATCAATCTGACATTGTCTCACAAAAATTCAAATTCATACCAAATTAGTCAAATCCTATTTTATACCATAGCCAAATCTAAATTTATTTATTTCATCCTTACATTTACAATTTCAAAATGACATACACATAAGACATCCTAGGTACATGCCATTACCAATAATTAACACACTTTACCTTAATGAATTCGGGATCGGACTGAGATGCTGATTCAACGTTCTATCTTTACTAAACCTGTGCACGGAAACAAACCGTACGTTGAGTATGGTATACCCAGTGGTATTTCTATAATCCGAACACTTGATAATATAACAATTAAACTTAAAATCACAATGATAAATATAACCATTCATTTATTTATTTTATAGATAAGTTTCATTTACTTACCATAAAAATTCTATACAAGCCATATAACAAACACAACAACATATTTGCTCAATTCTTTTCATTTGCTTACTGTGTAAATTCTTTCAATATATTCACAATTCACTTGTATTCACACTTTACTTCTTAACAATATACCATTTTAATTCATTCTAACATCAATCATCATCCATTTGAACTTCACTCATTTCATGAACCTTTTGGTTCATGTTTTCAATCTCATATCTCAATTTCAATTCTCAATTCAATTTCTCATTTCATTCCAATAGTTCAATCAATCAAATTCATCGATTTATCTTTTCACTTATTTACCCCTATTAACAAACCCGGACTTTGACGGATACACGAATTCCAACCCAAACACACTAGTACGGCACATTGTGCCTAAAACGGTACACAGTACCTGATCAGTATACGACACATAAAGTGTAACAGCCAAATTTTTCAGTGGTGTCGAAAACAGTGATTCGAGATCACTAAATCCGACGAGTATGTTTAGAAATTTTAACAAATAATAATTATAGGCCAAGTGCGAACTTAAAAGAATTATTTTTAATTAGTGAATTTTACGATTTTAAAAGAATTAATCAGGTAAATTTGGTTGAAAACGAGGTATCGAGACCTCGGATTTATAAACCGAGCCATAAATATTTTTATAAATATTTATGGAGTGTTATTAAGTTAGTATTAAAGTTTCGTTAGGAAATTTTAACGTTTGGTTAGTCAATTAATTAAAAAGGACTAAATTGAAAATAGTGTAAAATTTATTAAATTGTGATTAAATAGTTTAAGTGATTAAAAAGGAGGGATTTAAAAGACAATTGGACCCAAATTGTATGGGCTGGACGGTTGGGCAAGAAAATCAGCAAAAAAAGACAAGGAGAAACAAGGGCAAAATGGGAAATTTTGCAAATTAAACATATAAAACAAGACAAATTTGAAAAATCTAGAGATATCATCATTTTTCTTCAGCAAAAACGCCAAGGTAGGTCTGAAAGCTGCTGGTTTTTCATACTTTGACATATGTGAGTTCAATTCTTACCCTTTTCTTTGAGATTTTTATGTTTTTTGTGACTTTTACAATTAGGTCCAAGTGTTTAATTCATTAGTTTTTGATTTTATGAACAAAATTGAAAGCTATCATTGATAAGTGTTAGCTGTTTATGATGAAATAAAATGAATTTGAAGCTTTGATTTTGTTGTTTGATGATTTTATCAAGTAATTTCAATAGAAATTGATTTTAGGACCTAATTGTGAAAAAGTTGTGAATTAAGGTTTAGTGTTAAAATTCTGATTTTTAAAGATTGTGTAATAGTTTAGAATGATGGAATAAAATGTTAATTGAGAAAAATTAGCTTAATAGATGGGCTAATTGAGCAAGGACTGAATTGTATGACCTTTGAAATTTAGAGGAAAAATGGTAATAAACATCTTGAACTAAAACAATATTGGACAGCAGAAATAGACTAGCTTTGAAAAATCACCATAAATTTTATAAATCGAATTAGAAGATGAATAAAATATGAAATTAAAGCTTATTGATTCTAGTTTTTCATAGATGAAACGGTGTAAGCAATGGATTTGTAAATTATGACATATAATGAATTTTGTGAGACAATGTTAGAATGAATTCGGGTTCCCCTGTTTTGACTTTGGAAAATCACCAAAAATTGGAGAAAATTAATTGGAGTCTAAAATTTATATGCTTAGAATCCTTAATGAGTCTATTTTCAATAGAAATCAATGGGAACATTATCCGAGTTTTGTACTGTGATATAATTAATTTTTAGTGAAGAGAGGTTAGAACTGTTGGATAGTGAAACAGGGGAAACTTAAATGAATAAACTATACTAATTGGATAAACCAAAAATTCTTAAAATTTTATGGTGGAATCATATGTGAGTCTAGTTTCAGGGAAAATTTACGGATCTTAATTTTGAGCTCTGTAGCTCGAATTATAAATAATTGAGTGACTATGACTTGTGTGAACAGATTGATGTGAGCATTAATAAGTAAATTGTGAAATCGTACTTACAAGAATGTTATATACATTAAGGATGTAGAATGGAGAGGAGGAGGAGGAAAAATATATATGAATATTCAGTTAGCATGGCTAATTTGCATGTTTTAAGCTCATGGACTAAATTGAATAAAAGTAAAACTTTAGGGGCAATTTTGTAAAATGTCAAAAATGACTAAATTGAAGGGAATAAATTGTTTTATTATCTAAATTAATAAATTAAATGAAATTATCAATTTAAGATTGGGTGAAATTTGAGAAAATGGTAAATTACCAATATGCCCCTAAATCTTGGTATTTCTGCAATTTAGTCAGGTAGGTTCGGATACCCTGAATGAGCAAGTAAATATGACAATTTAAGTATTGTATCGTATTTTATATGATATTCTGAATTGAATGTATGAAAAGGATGTTACATGAAACATGAAAATGAATACTAAATAATATAAATTAATTGAAATTATTCTGAAAATTTCGGTAATGCCTCGTATCCTATCCCGGTCTCAGGTACGGGTATGGGGTATTACATTTAATGGTATCAGAGCTAAGGTTTAGCCGGTTCTCGGACCGAACGTAGCATATGTGAAGTCTAGAAATACATGCCATTATATAACTTGTGATAAGATAATGTAATATCTTCTAATTCTGATGAGATTTATTTTACTTAAAGATAGAGATACTTTCCCAACCAAGCTAATTACGATAATGATAAAAGCGATACTTAAATATATGAGCAAAAGTAGATTATGATGAGTCGAAACTCATAAAGGTATGAATAAATGTTATATTTAAATTTATGTGTATAGTAAGTAAAATTTTAAGGTAAGTATTAATATTGAATTGAATTTGTATGGATATATGTGATTGATGTGGAAATAGAATTTTGGATATATGTTATATTTGAAAATTTTATTTATTGGGAATGTGATGAAATTGATATGAATATGTGATTAATTGAAATGTGTATTGATTGGAAACTGGAAAGTGAATTGAATACCCTATTAACTGTACCGGACTGAGTCGGATATAGTTGGCATGCCATAGGATTTTGAGAAGGGATTTGGAGATGAGATTTGGATATGCTGATGTTTATATCCTTCGGATTTATCCGAAGAGGCACTTTGTGCTATTCTGGTGTGTTTTGGATGGATTATATTATTCTGATGTGTTTTGGGTGGATTATATTATTCTGGTGTGTTTTGGAGGATTATACTGGTGTGTTTTGGTTGGACATTTTGGTGTGTTTGGATGGAATCCGTGTATTTGCCAAAGTCCGAGTCTTGTTAATAGGGGTAAATATGAATATTAAGTGAAATTGAAATGAGAATTGAATTCCCTATTAACTTGTCGGACTAGTCGGATATAATTGGCATGCCATAGGAACTGAAAGTGTACGGGATTTGTCGGCTATACTGATCAGGCACTTTATGTGTCGTATTTCAGGCATCTTGTGTGCCGTATCAGGCACCTCGTGTGTTGTTTCAGCCACTTATGTGTCGTATACTGATCAGGTACTACGTACAGTTTTAGGCACAATGTGCCGTACTGGTGTGTTTGGTTGGATCCGTGTATCCGTCTGAGTCCGAGTTATGTTAATAGGGTTGAGTAAATGAAATGAGAAAATCGAATGAATTTGATCGAATAAACTATTGAAAGTGTGAAAAAAGTGGAATTATGAAAAGAAATGTGAATTGTGAATTGAAATAGAGATATGAGATTTAAAGCTTGAACCAAAGGTTCATGAATTGATTAAAGATAATATAGATGATCTATGATGCCATTTGATGAAAGAGTATTGCCGAGATATGAAATTAAAGCATAATTAACACATATGACTTATATTGTTACATGCTTGATGTCTATTATTTATTATAGTATTTATAATTTGAATTATGGTAATACCACTGAGTACAAACATGCTCAACATACGATTATATTATTATAATTCAAATTATTTATTATTATTAAGTGTTAAATCCCTATCACTCCATATGGGATTCAATTCTATTATGTTTGGAAAAAGAAGTCGATGGTGAAACTTATATGAGACTATTCTTCTGTCTCTTCCGGTTTTCTCTGAGAAATCATTTGGATATTTATTATTATTTTCGTATGAGTTTTGTTCTCGGATTTCTGGTATGGTATCGTATTTTGGAATTTTTTATCTCGGTTTTCCTATCACTCTTATTTCGTAAATTATCAATCATAATTTATCCTTAAAGTATGTTCTTTGGTTTATGATGATTATGTCTATTATGATAAGACTATCCATGTCTGTTTGGCATGTCTACGATGTTATGTGCCCAACATGTTTGATTAAGTAAATTTTATTCAAAACTGAATAAGTGTGTGTTTATGTACACTTGGTTGAATAAGTATGATTAGTAAGTTCATATGGCTAAATTTGATGTTGTGATATGAAAATTTCATGAATGATATAGTATATTATTGCATATGAATGTCATTAAACTGTGATAGTTGTAAAATAATATTTGAATAAAAGTACAAATTAAGTGGAACAACGGATTTCAGTACTTTCGTTCAGTGGCTAAGACGAATTGACGGAAAAGACCATGGTTGGACCATGGCATCAATGTGATATGTGATCTGTGTAAGACCATAACTGTAATGGCCCAAATTTGAGGTTATCGGAACAGTGGTTTCGGGACCACAAATCCGATGAGAAAAAATTTATTTTTCTTATATTTTTATGGTCTACAATTTCACAAAATGATTTCATGAAAATTTCGTTCGAAAATTTCGACGTTTGGGCACTCAATTTAGTCAAAAGGACTAAATTGTAAAAAGTGCAAAAGTTGAGTTCTACATGTTAGAGGTGTCCAATTGTTATGAAACTTTAAATTGGAGGTCTTTATATGATAATTATACCATTGGTAACTTGGTAGACAAAAATGGACATGAGATAAGTGAAATAGAAAATTTTTAAGTTAGGGGCAATTTGGTAATCTAGTAATTAAAATGAATTAAAAGGGAAAAAGATGGCAAAAATCATCATCTTCTTCATATGAACGAAATCAGCAAGGGGGGAAGCCATAGTTAGGGTTTTCAAGCTTCCAAGCTCCATAGTAAGTGATCCCAAGCCCCGTTTTTAATGTTCTTTACGTTTTTGAGATCCCGGTAGCTTAATTTAGCTTATTCTAGCAATAATTTAACCTAGGGTTTATATTTGGAAAAATACCCATAGGTGAAAAGTGTTTATTTTGATGTTTTATGATAGAATATGAAGATAGAAATTATGTTAAACAACTTTTGCTAAGCGATTTTAAGTGAAAACGAGTAAAACGACATAATCGGTAAAAATACCTAATGTTCATAAGTACATGTTAGAGTGGGAATTTGATGTTGCCATAGAAGGGAAAAATGTTCAGAATGTTATAAAACATAAGAATAAGAGATGAAGTTTAATTTCCGAGCCTTGGGGCAAAAATGTAATTATGTAAAAGTTTAGGGGCAAAATTGTAATTTTGAAAAAGTTAGAGTCGAGGGCTGTTTTAATGAATGTGGTTATTAAATAAGTTAAATTTACTATTTTAGATCAAGAAGTACGAAACTCGAGGTTAGACAAAGGGAAGAATAAAGTTGAAGACTAAGTTGGTGAATTTGGCTATAATTGGTACCGAGGTAAGTTTACGGTAAATAAATGCAATATTTCAATATTTATTATTAATGCTGTTAATTTCCAGCAATTATGAATTTATTTTATGAATTTATTTGATGATGATCCAAGCATGAAATGATAGAGAATTAAAATTTAAAAGTCCCGTTGATACATAAGGATGGTACTGGATACGAATGTCATGACATTTGGGTAAAGAGATCCCATGTAAGACCATGTCTGGGACATGGCATTGGCATCCTTAAGATCATGAGAGGTCCCCTGTAAGACCATGTCTGGGACATGGCATGGGCACCGAGACGAGAGGTCCCATGTAAGACCATGTCTGGGACATAGCGTTGGCACCGAGATGAGAGGTCCCCTATAAGACCATGTCTGGGACATGGCATGGGCACCATCACGAGAACATCCCATGTAAGACCATGTCTGGGACATGGCTTTGGCATGTTATTATCAGAAGAGACCCGAGTATCCTTATTATTCCAATGTAGCTCAACGGGCTTGTAAACGAATCATGTTCATGAAAGTTCAGTTTAAAGCATAAATGGCAAGCTCAGGTAAGTTGTAAGACTTAAGAACTTATTATACTATCAATTGATGTTCAACGATGCAGCAAGGATTGAGTAAGTTATGCACACAAGTATTCTAAGTAAACAAGTAAGAGAACTAGTATGAGATTAACTAAAGAGTAAACTAGAGATATAGACATTGAGTTTAATTATTTAAGTTAAATATTGTTATTTATTTGCTAGTAAACTTACTAAGCTTTATGCTTACTTTTTTTATTTCTCTTTCTCTTATAGTATTGCAAAGCTACTTCAAGGATCCTAAAGAAGTCGGAGATCGTCCACACTATCAACTACAACTGCTCGGTATTTTATATCGAAACACGTTTGAGTTATGGCATGTATAGGGATTTAGTTATTTTGTATGTTTGTAATGATGATTTTGCTAATGAGTGATGTGTAAGTATTTGATGATGTATGGTTATTAAAATGGTTAAGGATGAAGGTGTTTGTTGTTATGAAAGATTAGGTGATAAATTATGCATGGAAATCATGAAAGGATAAAATTTTGCAAAGAAACAGAATTCAGGCAGCACAGTGACGTGAATTTGAAAAATCACCCAAGATAGTATAAAATGAATTAGAGGGTTAATGATATATGGAATCAAAGCTTGTTGAGTCTATTTTCATGGAAAAATAACGGTGTAGAAAAAGGAAATTTATATTTTAAGATATGTGAATTTTAGTAAGATAGGGTCAGAACTGTTTTTGGAGTCCCCTGTTCTGAGTTTATAAAATAATTACAAATTGTACAAAAATGGTTATGAGTTGAAATTTACATGCTTAGATTCCTTAATGAGTCTATTTTCTGTAGAAACAAGTAAGAACTTCATATGAAAATCCTACAGTGAGAAAACTTATTTTTAGTGACTAGAGGTCAGGGCAGTCAGGTGGTAAAACAGGGGAGACTTTAACTAATAAACTGTACTAATTTGCTGAACCAATTCTAAAAATTTTATGGTGAGTAGATATATGAGTCTAGTTTCAGGGAAATTTTACGGAATTAAATTTTGAGTTCTGTAGCTCAAGTTATAATTAATTTAGTAACTGCTGCGCGATTGGACAGATTTGTTGCGAATAATGAAATAAATTTTCAAACCTAGTTTTTATGCTCCGAATTGGTAAGATAAGCTAAGTAATGCCTCGTGCTCGACTCCGGAAACGGTCTCGGGTAAGGGGTGTTACAATAGCTGGGCTATGGCATTAGAGATATGTGATTACGTGCTTCCGTATAAGACCATATCTGGGATATGGCATCAATGTGATATGTGATTCGTGTAAGACCATGGCTGGGCTATGGCTACAGTGTGTGATATGTGACTATGTGCAAGACCATAGTTTTACTATGGCATGATGAAAACAAAGTACTCAATTCTGAAATGGTTCCCTAAATTGATTAAGAAAGGTAAGTGATAAATGGACTTCAAAAATTGAAATTGATTAATTGTTGATATTGAGCTAAACTAAGTGAATTAATTGTTTGAAATTGTAGATGGCAGAAAATATTGATAGACTATATAAGTGTATAAATTTTCTTGAAGTGAATTATGTGAAAACAATGATGTTATGTATGAATGTCAAGTCATATGTGTGTAGTTATGAGAGTTAAGTTAGAGGCTTTACGACCTCACCCCCTTACCAGAGTTGTAATTATGAGGGAATAAGTGAGATTTTGATGATATGCTCCGACACTGTATGCTACAGTCTAAAGGTTATTGGGAAGAGATGTTTGAGATTAATTCGGTTGTGATTATGAGAAATTTTGTGGAAGTTTTTCATTAGAGTTGAAAGCAACTTTTTCTGGTAAGATTTTCGGGGACGAAAATCCCTAAAGGGGGGAGAGTAGTAACAGCCAAATTTTTCAGTGGTGTCGGAAACAGTGATTCGAGATCACTAAATCTGACGAGTATGTTTAGAAATTTTAACAAATAATAATTATAGGCCAAGTGCGAACTTAAAAGAATTGTTTTTAATTAGTGAATTTTGCGATTTTAAAAGAATTAATCAGGTAAATTTGGTTGAAAACGAGGTATCGAGACCTCGGATTTATAAATCGAGCCATAAATATTTTTATAAATATTTATGGAGTGTTATTAAGTTAGTATTAAAGTTTCGTTAGAAAATTTTAACGTTTGGTTAGTCAATTAATTAAAAAGGACTAAATTGAAAATAGTGTGAAATTATTAAATTGTGATTAAATAGTTTAAGTGATTAAAAAGGAGGGATTTAAAAGGCAATTGGACCCAAATTGTATGGGCTGGACGGTTGGGCAAGAAAATCAGCAAAAAAGACAAGGAGAAACAAGGGCAAAATGGGAAATTTTGCAAATTAAACATATAAAACAAGACAAATTTAAAAAATCTAGAGATATCATCATTTTTCTTCAGCAAAAATGGGGAGGTCTGAAAGCTGCTGGTTTTTCATACTTTGACATATGTGAGTTCAATTCTTACCCTTTTCTTTGAGATTTTTATGTTTTTTGTGACTTTTACAATTAGGTCCAACTGTTTAATTCATTAGTTTTTGATTTTATGAACAAAATTAAAAGCTATCATTGATAAGTGTTAGCTGTTTATGATGAAATAAGATGAATTTGAAGCTTTGATTTTGTTGTTTGATGATTTTATCAAGTAATTTCAATAGAAATTGATTTTAGGACCTAATTGTGAAAAAGTTGTGAATTAAGGTTTAGTGTTAAAATTCTGATTTTTAAAGATTGTGTAATAGTTTAGAATGATGGAATAAAATGTTAATTGAGAAAAATTAGCTTAATAGATGGGCTAATTGAGCAAGGACTGAATTGTATGACCTTTGAAATTTAGAGGAAAAATGGTAATAAACATCTTGAACTAAAACAATATTGGACAGCAGAAGTAGACTAACTTTGAAAAATCACCATAAATTATAGAAATCGAATTAGAAGATGAATAAAATATGAAATTAAAGCTTATTGATTCTAGTTTTTCATAGAAGAAACGGTGTAAGCAATGGATTTGTAAATTATGACATATAATGAATTTTGTGAGACAATGTTAGAATGAATTCGGGTTCCCCTGTTTTGACTTTGGAAAATCACCAAAAATTGGAGAAAATTAATTAGAGTCTCAAATTTATATGCTTAGAATCCTTAATGAGTATATTTTCAATAGAAATCAATGGGAACATTATCCGAGTTTTGTACTGTGATATAATTAATTTTTAGTGAAGAGAGGTCAGAACTGTTGGATAGTGAAACAGGGGAAACTTAAATGAATAAACTGTACTAATTGGCTAAACCAAAAATTCTTAAAATTTTATGGTAGAATGATATGTGAGTCTAATTTTAGGGAAAATTTACGGATCTTAATTTTGATCTCTGTAGCTCGAATTATAAATAATTGAGTGACTGTGACTTGTGTGAACAGATTGATGTGAGCTTTAATAAGTAAATTGTGAAATCGTACTTACAAGAATGTTATATACATTAAGGATGTGGAATGGAGAGGAGGAGGAGGAAAAAATATATATGAATATTCAATTAGCATGGCTAATTTGCATGTTTTAAGCTCATGGACTAAATTGAATAAAAGTAAAACTTTAGGGGGTAATTTTGTAAAAATTTCAAAAATGACTAAATTGAAGGGAATAACTTGTTTTATTATCTAAATTAATAAATTAAATGAAATTATCAATTTAAGATTGGGTGAAATTTGAGAAAATGGTAAATTACCAATATGCCCCTAAATCTTGGTATTTCTGCAATTTAGTCAGGTAGGTTCGGATACCCTGAATGAGCAAGTAAATATGACAATTTAAGTATTGTATCATATTTTATATGATATTTTGAATTGAATATATGAAAAGGATGTTACATGAAACATGAAAATGAATACTAAATAATATAAATTAATTGAAATTATTCTGAAAATTTCGGTAATGCCTCGTATCCTATCCCGGTCTCAGGTACGGGTATGGGGTATTACATAAAGTGCCTAAAACGACACACGAGGTGCCTGATACGACACACGAGGTGCCTGAAATACGACACATAAAGTGCCTGATCAGTAAAGCCGGCAAACTCTCGTACACTTCCAGATCCTATGGCATGCCAATTATATCCGACTTAGCCTGACTAGTTAATAGGGTATTTCAATTCTCAATTCACTTTCATTTCCATTCCAAGATTACTTTTCAATTAAAATTTTCACATTCAAATCAATTTACAATTCAATTATACATACACATTCACCATTCAATTCAATTCTCATTCAACTCAAATATCAATACTTACCTTATAATTCACTTATTAAATATAGAATTGATATAAAACATTTAATAAAAAGTAATTTGAATTATAGTAATATAAACCGTGAATTTCTCGTTTTAATCCTCGATAGCTTTCTCCTTTCCTTTGTGCGCCGATGTCTTGGGTTCTTTGTTAACTACGAAAATAATAATAATTTATAATCATCAATATAACACAATTCAATTTAATCCATGAGCCTAAACATGCAAATTTAACCATTTTTATACATATAATTCCACTATTTACCTATATGTTCATTCAAAGCTGTCTACTTGAGTCATTGTTACTAAATCATTTATATCTTGAGCTAACTCCCTTTATCTTTGCCATTTTTTCCTTGCTTAGCCGAGGTTTCCCGAGACAACATTAGCTACGGGAATTAAAACAATTCATATTCGTTAATTCACTACTAATTTATATCTAATTAATACAATTTTTATTCAATTTCTACTTTAATTTCAATTTAATCTTAACTAGATTTACTTTTTCTATCTCAATTCATACTTCATTTCTATTCAAATTTTGTCCAAACTCATACTTAACTATTAAATTTCCAGCATATTTTCATAATTTTGAATTTATTTCCATTTAGTCCCTAAAACTCAAAATTTATAGCTTAGTTTACGATTCAATCCTTTATTCAATTCCAATCAAAATTTCTATCAAATAAACCCCCAATTCCATCATTTTATTCAACATGAACCATACTTAGAAATCTAATGACTTTCAAAATTTCTACTTAAAACAAGTAGTTTTTGTCTCTAGGATTCCAAAAACTCAAAAATCATAAGAAAATGGGCTAAATTGACTTACCAAATTAACTTGGAACCTTTAAAACCTTATTTTTTCCCTTTTTCTTTTCTTCCTTTCTCCCTTCTCTGTGTCGTCCCTTGCTATTCTGTTTCTTTCCTCTTTTTATTCTTTTGTTTCTTTTATATATATATAATGACAATAATAACTATAATAAAAATCTATTTAATAACAAATATTTATTTAACACTTGTACCAATCATTTTTATACACTTGTTTTTCTTCTTTTTTTTATATATACATATATATTTAATAATTTAATAATGTACATAATTCAAGAAAAATCTTAATTTTTCTTCCATTCACCGCCTCATTTCATGGGTATGGCTTAATTGCCATTTTGATCCTTTTATTTTCTATTACTTTAAAACTAAACTTTCACATTATATTCAATTTAATCTTTTATCCAATTATCCTTAATTAAGCTAAATTTACTTAATTAAACTTTAATTAATCACTCACTTAACTTCATAAATATTTTTACTTTTTTTATAATCTAATCCATTTTTCAGAAACGGTGACCCGAAAATACATTTTTCTAATAACCTTAAAGTTCGGGTCGTTACAAACAAGGTTAATTAGCATATAATTGTGGTATAAATAGGAAAAGTTAGTGGAAACTTACCATCTTCTTCCCATATTCACTACCGTCCACCATAGAAGTAGCTTGAAGAAAATTTTCAAAACACTTAATCATTCGGCTATAATTTGGTAAGCAGATTTAGGTTATTTTCTTGTAATTTTTATGAATTTAATGTCATAATAGCTTGATTAGCTAGCTCATGTACCAATTTGTAAAACTGATAAAGTTTTAGAAAGTTTTCATTGTTAATTTCTTGGAGAATTTGGTGTGAAATTGATAGAGTTTAAGCTTAGATTACGAAAATGACTAGATTGTAATGTTTGATCGTTAGTTTTGTACATAGGGACTGAAGTGATTAAAATGCAAAATTATTGTAAAATTCTGGTAGAAATAGAAAGTTGTAGGTCCCTAATGTATGTATGTGGAGTTGGATTTTGTACCGAGGTTAAGAATTGAAAATTATGGCTATTTCGAATTCATGGCTAAATTTAATAATATGTAAAAATTTAAGGGTATTGAAAAATGAAATTATATTGGTTCATTCATTTCAATGCACGATATGAAAATGTTTTGTATTTATGGATTGTATAAAACAATTATTTAGATCAAGAACCGGATCAAAGCAAAGTTAATTGAGTAAAAGCTAAAATTGTTGATCAGTCCTGAAGAATCAACTTGTTTGGTGTTTTGATCAGGTGAGTTCATATGATATTTGTTTACTTAGGTTGTTATGTATTTGATTTATATATGTATGTTTGATTGTGAAATATCTAGTTGTGAGTTGGTTTGAAATGATAAAATTTGACTAAATTGAAATGTAACGTTTATATGTGTAAAAGATGCCAATGTGAACATAGTAAAGGTTAGTATACGATTAGCATGCCAATAGGGTATTGTGCACGCTTGTATGAGATTTGTTACAGATTTTACCGAGGTCCAACATTTGTTGTGGATTCTCAAGTGTAACGTGACACAAGTTTAGCTTGGACAAGTAACCTGATGTGTCGTTATAAAGGTTTAGCCATTCGAGTAACCTGATATGTATATACATTCAATTTGAACAAGGAACTGGTGTGGTGTAGATACTTGTGTATTCGAGTCTGTTTACTAGGGTTCATTAGGCGGAACGGTTTAAATGAAATTGATAAATTGAAATGGAATGAAATAACATTTATATTCAAATGGAAAGTTATTGAATGAATTGATGATGAAAATTTGATTGGAGTAATGTCTTTAACATGTACACGATTGTATTATCCCTTGATTGAACGTGTTTTTGAGTTTAGTTACTTAAAGTGACATGATTTGGCATGTTACAATGTCAGTGTTTTTGATTGCCATGTCTAGTGCCAAATATTATGCAAAGCTAAAGTAACTTAAAAATGTTAGGTAATAATGTGGTAAGTTTTGTATGATACATGTCAACTTACTAAGAATCTTATATACCCGCCTTGTTTGTTTTCCTTTTCTTGTTGACCACCACATTGCAAAATTCGTCAAGCCAGATCATTCCGAAGCTCACACTATCACCGAATCGATAGTTATACTATCATTTCGAGTCAAGGGTTGTGACATGTATACAATTTTTTGGGTGAGAACCTTAGAATGTAAAAGTATCTATACTTGGCATGCATAACATAGTCATTTTGTGTAATGTCTTGCCTTGGTGATTTGGTACATATTTGATGTTGGCTATATGTTATCCTAAAATAAGATATAATCTGTACCTACACGTTTGGCTTGTAGAATGACATAAGTTGAGGTAGAAATGGTAAATTGTTTAATAAGTAGTGAAATTAACTAGTATTTGAAAATTGATGCTCTAGAGTATGCTTATAATAAATAACTTATTATTGATGGTTGGTTTTCATGCTTAAGGCTTATAAGCCATTAATGTGTATAATGTGCATAAGTGTATGCAATTGAAGTGGAATGACATAGGTGAAATTGATATTTGAATGTATGTAATGTCATGATTTGATTTTGATTAGATTGAGATGTAATGTCATGATTTGGTTTTAATTAGATTGAGATCATGTTTTTGAGTTGTCAAAAGTGAATTTGAATATTTAAATTTGTTTGGCATTTTTTGATGTGTTCTGAATCACGTGGAAGTGGAAATTAGGTGAATATGTTGAAAGGTTTTGATTGGAAGTTAGTTGTTAGAGTTGTGTGAAATGAATCCCGTCACTTGTTAAAAAATAAAATAGAGAGACAAAATAGAAAGATCTGTGAGGGCGAAGGACCGAGAGTGTGGAATCCACGCGGTACAGACCATGCCGCACAAGTTGAATTCATATAGTGTTAGATTTGTAAAATAAATCTAAATAAAACTTAATAAATTAGGATCTATCATGTCAAATCATTAAGAATAAATTAAGAACAAAACTAGATGCGAAAGCATACTTGAATCCATGAATTCCTTGAAGTTTTACTGGATCTTGGGTATTTGATCTTCCAAATTAGCACACAAAAAAATTAGAAAATATCTGCTCCCTCATTCATAATGATGGGATTGGGGACCATAACCCTAATATTTATAACCTTGGCATATTAGTTCTAATCAAATTCTAGTTAGCCCATCATTAATTAGAATTTGATTAGAACTCAATTACTAGAATATCTACACATATTTGACCCGTACTTTATTTAATAATTAAAGCCTAATAAAATTTTAACCAAATTAGATCACTTTTAATTTTGGGCTAACCTATCATGATAGTAAATAGTAACATGTAATTACCCTTATTATATATGTGATGTCCTATATTTTCCAACATATAGGACTATACTTTTTTCTATTAGACATTGATTATAACAGGGTTGTTTAACCCTTAAATAGCTATAGTCAAACTCCTCTTGTATTGTGCGTTTTTCAACATAGTGATTTTCTCTTCCTCTGGTCGTGGTTTTTCCGGATAAGGGTTTTCCACGTAAAATCAGTGTATTCTTATTTTTATTTCCTATTGCTTTGCGATTATTATTCTATCATTATTAATGTTTATTATAACATTAGAGAATAGATACCAAAATATGCATTTTGCCAAAAACAGGGCCCATATATATTGACGACCAACATCTCTCATCGCAAAGTAGACCGACAGTAAGTGACATCGCAACATCAAATGATGTGAAGTTGTGACGTGACTTACTGTGTTGGCGATGTCACGATGTGAAAGTGATGTTAAATCTAAATTTTTAAAATTTTACAATTTGGTCTTATTCCATACTCAAGTTTACAAAAGAGCTTTTATAAGTTCGTATAGAATTCGAAAATAATTATTTAAAATAAATTGAATGTGATTGATGTTTAATTACACGTGTGAATGATTAGTTATTGCATAATTGATTGTAGTTGTTCTAATAAAAATGTAGTTCGAATCCAACTATTGGGTTAAGCGAGGGTTTTACAATGCATAAATGTTGAAAAAAAGAATTAGTAATAATCCAACAAATCCCTAAAATTCAGAGCCGTGTGTTACTCCCACCCTCCATTAAAAGCCCAAAAAGGACTGTAACGATGTTAGGTGACTTGTTGGTGAAGCTTGGGGAGTTCTTCAAAGTGGCGGGAAACTAAAGTAGTATTTGGCGCCAAGGGAAACTCCATTTTATGTTTGATAGGTTTTCCAAATTCAAACTCATTTGAGAACAAGCCCAAAAGATCGAATTTTTTGTTCAAATTGTGGGGAAAAAAGGAAGTGAAATCAATGACTTCTTCACCGCCTTCAAAGCGAAGGCGAAAAGGGCAAACCGTTGACACAGAATCACCGTCAAAATCTACGTTGACCCAAGACAATTCATCCCCTTTGATAGTCTTCGCTCATGGCGCTGGTGCTCCTTCCTCTTCTGATTGGATGATCAGGTCCCTCTTCTCTCTTTCTTCAAAATATTACATGGTTCCCCCCCATTATATGGTTAAGTGAGTGGAATTTATGCAGATGGAAAGAAATGCTAAAGAAGGCTTTGAATGCTGTTGAAGTAGTGACATTTGATTACCCTTGTAAGTTCACTTCTCAGTTAAATTCGTTTCCTCTTAAAATTATTTTAAGTTGGATTTCTTTTTTTCATTTTTGTAATGTAAAATTTAATGGATTGTTTTGGTATTTACAGATATGTCTGAGGGAAAAAGAAGATCTCCACCCAAGGCAGAAAAATTGGTAGATTTTCACACAAATGTTGTTAAAAATGCAGTTGCTAAATATCCTGGGCATTCTTTGATTTTGGCTGGCAAATCAATGGGTTCAAGGTACAATATGATTGTATCTATACTATTTGTATTTGCTAATGTCTGTGTGCTTAGAGCAGTCTTTTAAGGTTGCTTGATATATTACTTTATAGCAATAACACTATTTTAAAATTTAAATGTATGTTGATGATTTTATTCATCATTTTCAACGTATTGAAGGAAGATATTATTATAAACTTGGGGTACTCATTAGCAGCATTCTTAGTATTCTGCCATTTTCTGCTTTTAAGGAATTAAGGGTCACTAATCACTAATCCTGGTTCTTTAAGATTGTGTAGATTTCATTGATGCTTGCTAGTATGTCTTGTTTTAAAGTCACGTTCATTTTGTAGAATCAGCTGCATGGTGGCTGGAAGGGAAGACATTTCTCCATTGTTAATTGTTTGCCTAGGATACCCGCTTAAGGTTTGTCATTTTTCACACTTTGGTTTTGAAATTCATAGACAGTATCCACTGTTTCTTTTCAAGTTTCTTATGAAGATATCCCATGGTTCTTTTCGTTTATACTGGTCCTATTCCATCTAATGTGCCTGTTTACAGCTGTTTGTCTTCTGTTGTAGTTTTCTCAAGGTTAACTCATCTAATTGTTATGCTTTATTTATTGTATCTTTGTAAAGGAGTCTTTTGCTACTTATGAACATAGTATTAATTATTTCTTGAATCTTAACATGTCTTTCTTTAGAAAATCTGATTCAGTGAAGAGATTTTTTGTTTTTGTTTTCCCATTTATTTCATTAAAAGATCATATCTTACACAAAGTAATGCATTTGTTGAATTTTTCCCTTATTTTGTTACTTGTGAATGTCGTTATTGAGATAGTGAACAGTTGAATAAAGAATGAACTGAATGTTGGCATTTTAAATGTGGTTCGGGTGCTCCTATAGGATAGTAGCAGAAACCAAGGACTTGTACCTGAGGAGTGGTACTTTTATCCTTTGCGATGTAGCTTGGAAACAGAGTCATGCTTTATTATAATACATTTTCTTGCTTAAATAAATATCAGGGTATGAATGGAGCAGTGAGAGATGAAACTCTACTTCAACTTAAAGTTCCTGTGATGTTTGTGCAGGTACTTTTCTCATCTTAATTCATGGTTCTTTGTATTAATGGATGTGGTCATCATATTTTTATCTTTTGTCTGTAAAAAAGATTGGGCATTTCCCATAACTGGCTGATAAATTTATGTTGCTGTATGCTGATGGTCTGGATATTGATTAAATTTTTACTAGCATGATACTATTTTTATGTAGAAATCTTTTGAAGGTTATGTAGTTCTTATAATGCTGTAAGCTACTCATTTTGACTTTGAACTTTAGGGTACCAAAGATGGTCTCTGCCCCTTGGAAAAACTAGAAGCTGTTAGGAAGAAAATGAAGACAATGAGTGGGTTGCACGAGATCGAGAGTGGTGATCACTCGTTCAAGATTTCAAAAAAGCACCTCCAAACCAAGGGATCAACCCAAGAGGAAGCTGAAGATGCAGCTATTCAGGCCATTGCATCATTTTTCACCAGGTCTCTGAGATGAAGGTGAATCAAAGCCTTAATCCTTTTTTGTCTAAGTTTGTTTAATGCCTTTAGCCTTTGTTTGTTCTAAGGATTGCTAAGGCCCAAGGTTCAAATGCTCCCTTTTTCCCTTGGCCCTATACTATTGGCGGAGCAAGTTCTCATTCACATCTACTATAACCTCACTACAGTGTTTATGGATGTGAACTGAGAAGCTTATCATTCTTGTAAGTACCTGTAACCCAAGTACTTTTTAATGTAAAGCTAAACGCGAATGTGTGAGTGAATCTAATTTAAGCTGCGCATGTTTCTGCAAGGTTGAATCTTTTATCAAGTAAAAGTGTCGTAACCATTTTTTTGAAAAAAACGAATATCGACTTGGAGAGAAAAAAAAAACGAAAAATAGGAGTCGCCACCAATCTTTTTAGGTGTGATCGGATCACCTTAAGTTAATCATTTTAATAAAAGTTAAGATTTACTATAACGATAATTTTTGGTCTACGAAAATCAGAAAATGAGTTCGGGAGTCGGTTACGCACGAGGAAGGATTAGCACCTTCGATACGCTCAAAATTGGTACCTAGTTGATTAATTAGTGTCTTAGTGTCGAAAATTTAAAAACTTAAAAGAATTTAAAATACGATCCCTCTTTGTAAAGAAAATGCTCAAATGTTAAGGACTTTCTTGTCTCATAATATAAAATGTCACATCCAGTAAGTTAGGACATGGCATTTTGAATTTTCGAGAGCGAGCTTGCCTTTTATATAAAAATTCGTGTATTTCAAAAGGTTATTCAGTTAGTTAAGGTGAACGAGGAAAATCGAAACTCAGTAAGTTAGGGCACGTTTCCTCGAATTCCCG
Source organism: Gossypium hirsutum (assembly GCF_007990345.1). NCBI lineage: Eukaryota > Viridiplantae > Streptophyta > Magnoliopsida > Malvales > Malvaceae > Gossypium > Gossypium hirsutum. The sequence goes on along the minus strand of NC_053434.1, from coordinate 2,092,840 downwards.
AAAATCGAATATATTGCCTTTACTTACAAAAATCTTATTTCGAGGTAACAAAATGCCATACTCAGTAAGTTAGGGCACAACACCTCGTATCTCCGAGAATAAGCATTTTTCAAAACTCATGTCGCGATTTAAAAGAGTATTCCGTTATTTAGGTTAAAGGAGAAAAATCGAAACCCAGTAAGTTAGGGCACGATTGTCTCGAATTACTAAATACGGAATGTTACTTTTATGAAAGAATTATTATTGGGTTGAATGATATAACGCGAATTTGTAAAGACGAAAAGACATAAATCATGATGTTTAAAAGCCTAATGATAAATGAGTAATAAAAATGACAAAAATGAAAGAAGCAAACAAGCTATGAAACTTAAAAGGAAAATAATAGGTAAAAATAATAAAAAACGATAAAAATAAACAAGAATAATAAGAATAAGTAAAAAGAGGAAATTTAATAGTAAACCGGTAAATAAATAAGTGATATATAAAATAGTAAAGAAAAATAATAATAATGTTGCTAAAAGGTAAAAATATGTTAATAAGGAAGATAATAAAAATAATGAGCTAATAATATGATAGTAGTGATAATAACAATAATAGTAAAAATAAAATATTATAATAAATAAAATAATAATAATAGCAATAAAAAAAATCATAATAGTGATATTAAATAAAGTAATAGTAACAGAAATGGTGCTAATATTGATAGTAACAAAATAAAGAAAATAAAAAATTGTAATGATAATAATGACGTGAATAATAAGAAAAGTAAAAAATGATAAGTAACAATAGTGAGAACAATAAGTATAATAATAAATATAATGATATATAAAAAAATACCATATATAAAAAGTATATATATATACATGTATAAAATATAATAGGGTAAAAATAGATATAATAATAATATGTACATAAAAGCATATATATATTTATATTATGATATTAAAAGACGTATATGTATATTAGGAATAATAATAATAATAATAATAATAATAATACTATATAGATATGGTAATGTATAATACAATTATTAAAAATATATACGTAACGTATAGAAGAACACAATATTAAAAGAATATATATATGATACACATATTAAATGATAATAATGTTAGAAAACAATTATTGAAGGTATTACCTAAAAATACATACGTATGTTAAAAATAAAATAAATATATGGTGATATTAACAGTATGTGCAGAATATATATTTGGATATTATACGTAATATATAAAAGAATATATATATGGTATTAAAAGAAGAAATATACATAATATATATGTACAAATGTATAAAAATATAGACATAGTATAGTATTAACACATATATACATAACATGGAGCATAACACATATATATTAAAAGAATACCTAGGTGATATACAAATATATTAATAAGAATTATAGTATTAAAACTATTAATAATATTTTTATAACATATATTTATAAGTATTAAATAAAAACGATAATAGTGAGCCATTAATAAAGATACAACCATAATAAAATACAATAAATAATATTACAATTAAATTAGCATAATGAGGAAAAATAAAAGAAAGGACGAAATCGAATCGAAAAATGGAATTTTGAGGCTAATTTAAAATAAATGAAGGAAAAGGGGATTAATTTGGACACGCGAGGAAACAGGAGGGACCAAAGGGGAAAATATCCCCTCCCCCTAACACAACGTTTTTTACAGGACTGAAATGAAATAGAAGTAAAGTTATAGGGGTAAAATTAGAGAAAAAGGAAATAGCGCGAGACCCTATTGAACTAAGCCTCAAAAGCAGAAGGACTGAGGGCGCAAATAACCCTGGGCATAGGCGGGTCGGGCGATCGGGTCTTTGTCGAAACGAAGCCGTTTTGGCTCCTGAAATCAAGGCCCAAAACGACGTCGTATGGTCCCTTTATAAATACCAAAATCTTAGCAAAAAAATCATTTTTCCAGCCTCTTTAAAAAAAAATCTCTTCTCTCCTTCTGGGCTAAACCCAGAAACCGGCCAAGGAGGCCATCGACGGCCGACCGTCACGCCACCGTGGCTCCGCCGCTCCGGCCACCGTGTTCTCTTTATTATTATTATTATTTTTTTATGTTTTTTTATTTATATGTATAAATGAGGGAATGGGTCTAAGAACAAAACGAAAATGAAATTAAATCACCTTGGATTCGCTATTTTCGTTCTCCGATCTCTGATATTGGGCTCTTTTCCTGCTTTTGATATTGCTAGAGTCTATATTCTGTTTTTGTATATTTGAAATCTAATATTGTTTTTATTTCACCCCCTCCCCCTTACAATGGTTTTGCTTGGCTTTTTATAGCCATTTCATTTCCTTTTTTATTTTAATATCTGTCTATTCTTCCATTGTTGCTGCAGACAAACGGTGGTGGAGCAGAGGCGGTAGTGGATGGAGCCAGAAGACCCTAGGTGCGGCGCACCTAGGGTTTGAAATTTTTGTTATTTTGCTTTAAAGGTTTGGGCCACATTATTTTGGATTGTAATGGGTTTTGGATAGGTTTGAGTTGAGTTTTAGGCTTAGTGGGTTCAAAATTGGGCTTGTACAAAAAGATTACACCATCCATTATAAAAAAACAAAACCGTGATATATCCATAAAAATATATCTATTTTCCCTTATATTTAATAGGAGATATGATAATTTATAGTCTTACATTGCACGAGACACCATATTAGACTGCTGGTGAGACTGCACATGGTTTTATTTAGTGTAGTGCAACACACTATACGTGCCAGGGCCAGCCATCTCTTTAGTCGCTGTCACTGCTGCTGTCGTCTTTGCTCTTCTTGTGCTTACTCTTCTCCTTCTCAGGCTTCTTCTTGCTCTCGGTCTTCTTTTCCTTCTTTTCTTTCTTTTCCTTCCTGTCCTTGTCTTTCTCCTTCTTGTCTTTCATCTTCTTTTCCTTCTTTCCATGGCAAGTTGTAGGCATGGCCGTGCTTTGAGCCACATGTTGCTGAGCATGGACACCATGGCTCACGGTCTTGGACTCGGCATGTGTTTTGGGTGTGTCATGACTCAGTTGGTTGTGCCCATGTGATTGATTCACACCCTTACTCTCCTTATGAACCTGAGTTTGGCCACTGCTCGGATGGTGTTCATGTTTCCCTTCGTGTAGGGTTTTTTCAACAGGGCGCACACATTGTTCAGTAGCCATAGCAATAGATAAGATTTATAGTCAGCCTTGAGCTTCTCTTAGGTTGCCTGCTGAATTTAGCAATGTAAATGCAGCCATTAATATATAGGCATAGAGAAAAGTGAGGTTCCTCTTGCATTATGTTACATCACCCTTTGAATCTACTTTCTCATATCGGCCAACTTCATTTCGTAAAGAAATTCTATCAACTTATTCAAGTGCGAGCATGCGTTCGAGATTTGTTGTATACAATTCTTTTAAGTACTGGAATGTTTAGGCACATATTCGAAACGTGAAAATGGGTATAAATGAAGAATCAGCCAAAGAATGAGTTCCTTGACGGCAATATCCATTTTACAGGTTTCTTTGCTTCTGCTTCGTTGATTATTGTTGATGAGAATCAAAGTGCTTGCCCACCAAGCAAATGCATGCAATCATGTTGAAGCATATTATCGGAAAAGAATGTTAAATTTTATTATTTTTTTAATATTTAGAAATTATGTAATGGAGAATAATACATAAATCATCCCACTATCTTAAGCTATTAAGGAAGTGAGATTCTATTGGAAAAATTCAATGGCGAAATTTAACATTTTCAAATGATAATGGTTTAGCTGAGATTGATTTTTGACAAAAAAAATAATGTCGTATTGAATTGAATATTAAAGATAATTCGTAATATTTTTGTTTTTAAAAATTAAAATCAAAATCAAAATGAAATGAAATTGAATGTTGATTTTAGATTAATTTTTAGTATATAATCAAAAATTTTTAAGTTAAGAGTTAGAGATTGGATTTTGTCTCATTTATTTAAAAAATGGGTATATTAGTAGAAAATTTTTATTCATTTTATTATTAAAAATTGATGTGATTAAAAGAATAATCGAAAAATTACATGTAATGTGTTTAAACATACATATATATATTAAATTTTTAACAAGATGAATGAATCAAGTTCATAATAGAATAAATTAATTTGCTCTTTGATTTGATATAACTAATATTTTGGGGTTGATTTACTCATTATGCTGAGAAAAAATGAAATTTGATTAAGGGTCCGTTTGTTTGCCAGTAGAATATTTTTCGAAAAATATTTTCTGGAAAATGATTTATTTTTCTGGTGTTTGGATGAATCTGTGTAAAATATTTTCTGTTGTTTGGCAGATTTCTTGAAAATATTTCATAAAAGTTGTTTTAAATTATAGTTTTCGACATCAAATTATCTGTGTGAGCATATTAGAAGCTTCAAAACATACAACAGTGTTTTCGTTTCAACAGCTTCTTCAACTTGTTTGACCAACCATTAGTATTAGCTTATTTTAAGAAACCAACATGACATTAGGCTTGAAATATAAAACAGTGCATTATCACTAAAATGCTCAAGAGTCTCCTTATCCATGCCTCTTATATCCAACAAAGCCTAGATCCAGTTCATGGACACCAAAAGACAAGATGGTAAACATAAGACATAGATCTAAGGATACAAATATACTCATCCATTATATCATGGTTGTTATGGATAGAACAACATAGACTAGTAATAAATTGCATATATTATGGAATGTCAAATTGCATCAGATGAGTTAAATATAACCATGGATACTTATAATGTCATATTTCTAAGACATCAAAAAGTACATTTCAAAAAATGTTTATTTGTGTTAGTAAGGAAATTGTTATTACAAGTAGTATAACTCGCTCAAGGGAGGTAGATTGTTATTACAAGACATCAAAAAGTACACTTCAAAAAATGTTTATAAATTGTTATTACAAGCAATACACTTCAGAAATTGTTATTTTTAATTGTTGTTTTCCATTTAAGCTAACATCAAAAATGTAATACCCCATACCCGTACCTGAGACCGGGATAGGATACGAGGCATTACCGAGATTTTCAGAATAATTTCAATTAATTTATATTATTTAGTATTCATTTTCATGTTTCATGTAACATTCTTTTCATATATTCAATTCAAAATATCATATAAAATACGATACAATACTTAAATTTTCATATTTACATGCTCATGCAAGATATACGAACCTACCTGACTAAATTGCAAAAATACCAAGATTTAGGGGCATATTGGTAATTTACCATATTCCCAAATTTCACCCAATCTTAAATTGATAATTTCATTCAATTTATTAATTTAGATAATAAAAAAATTCATTCCCTTCAATTTAGTCATTTTCGACATTTTTACAAAATTACCCATAAAGTTTTACTTTTATTCAATTTAGTCCTTGAGCCAAAAACATACAAATTAGCCATGCTAGCTGAATATTCATACATATTTTCCTCCTCCTCCTCTCCATTTCACATCCTTAGTATAAACAACACACTTGTAGGTAACATTATCCATAATTTTCACTATCTACTTATGTGAATATTCAAGTTGTCCATCTGTGTCATAGTCACTAAATTATTTTTATCTTGAGCTACAGAACTCAAAATTAAGATCCTATAATTTTCTCTGAAACTATACTCATATACCTTCTTACCATAAAAATTTAATATTTTTTGGTTGGGCCAATTAATACAGTTTATTCATTAAAGTCTCCCCTGTTCTGCTGTCTGACAGTTCCGCCCTTCTTCACTAAAAATTAATTATATTCTTGTACAGGATTTGAATGATGTCCTCGTTTGTTTCTCTTGAAAATAGACTCATTCAGGATTATAAAAATATAAATTTAAGCCCATAATTATTTTTATCCAATTTTTTATGATTTTCCAAAGTCAGAACAGGGGAACTCGAAATCATTCTGACCTTGTCTCACAAAAGTTATTGTATCTCATGATTTACAATTCCATTGCTTACAGAATTTCTTTTATAAGAAACTAGACTCAATAAGCTTTAATTTCATATTTTATTCATCCTCTAATTCAATTTCTATAATTTTTAGTGATTTTTCAAAGTTAGACTACTGCTGCTGTCTAAAACAGTTTTAGTGCAAAATGTTGATTTCCATTTTGCCCCAAATTTCACAATTCATACAATTCAGTCCTTACTCAATTAACCCCTCAATTAAGATAATTTTCTCAATTAACACTTTTTCTAGACATTATAAGTTATTTCATAACTATTGAAATTCAGAATTTCCATATGAAAATCTAACTTCAAACTCTTTTACAATTAGGTCCCAAACATTCACTTTCTATTCAATTCTTTCAATAAAATCAGCATATAAATAATTTAAAGCTCTAATTCCATGCCAAATCATCATATACTTCCAGCACATATTCATAGCAACTTTCAATTTCTTTCATAGAATCAAAAACTAATGAATTCAACAAGTGGACCCAGTTGTAAAAGTCACAAAACATAAAAATTTCAAGGAGAAAGCAAGAATTAAACTTACATGAAGCTAGAGTATGAAAACCAGCTTGAACCCTCCTCCATGGTTGTTTTTCAGCTGATGAATATGAAGAGAAATGAAGAGAATTCTAGATATTCCAATTTAGTCCCATTTTTATTTAGCCAATTTTGGCAATTTTTCAATTTTGCCCTTATTTCATCCATTTCCTGATTTTTCTCAGCTATTGCCGCCCAAAATATCTCCTTTAGGACTATTTTTACTTTAGGTCCTTCCTTATTTGACAATTGAGCTATTTAATCCTTCTAGCAACTTTTACACCCTTTTCAATTTAGTTCTTTTTATTTAATTAACCACCCAAACGTCAAAATTTTCTGACTAAATTTTAATACTACCTCACCAACACTCCATAAATATTTCTAAAAATATTTATGGCTTGATTTATGAAGTCGAGGTCTCGATACCTCATTCTCGACCCAATTTATCTAATTAATTCTTTTAAATTACCAAATTCACTAATTCAAAAATGCTTTTATATTCGCATTTGACTCATAGATATTAATTTATTAAATTTTTAACTCACCCGTCGGATTTGGTGATCTCAAATCTCTATTCCCGATACCACTGAAAATTAGGCTGTTATAAAAAACATTGGTTTGGGAGGTAGATGCTGCCTTCTTGGCTGTTTTTTTCTTGCGGAATTCCTCCAGCTACAAGAAAGGAGGGATCAATTGTAACAGTACTTGATAAAAATACTCTAAATAATTATTTGTTCATTTGCAAAAACCCATTTATGTAATAAAATCTAACTGAAAACTTCTATCATAAGCATAAATCCAGAGTAAAAATTATACAAAATCCAATCAACTAAATGGACGATTTAGGAGGATATTAACTTTTCAAACTATGTAAAAGGCACAACATTCAAAGACAAAACATAGAAATGTAGAATGGAGTTCTTTTTGTTTACCAGACCTAGTTAGTAGAACATGAATGACTACTGAAAAAAATCAGAAGAAGAGTTCTAAACAACCAAAATAGATTCAACACATCATAAAATAGAAGTAGAAATAAGACACTTCACTCATACACAAACGCATATAGGCAACCTTAAATTGCAATGCTATCGTTATGCAACTTAAATACACTCTTCATCTGAAATCACTGTTATAAAAGTGTCAAATGCAATGAAGCTTCTTCATCTTTTCTAGCTTGAATACAAACAAAAGCACATAATGATAAAAATGAACTCTCAAATCTAATTTAAGAAGAAAAACCAAAAAACATTGGTCATATTTTTAGCTCCAATAGCATCACCTTATGCAATTGCAAAGATTTAAGGCATAAAAGCATTGAAATTCCCAAAAGGTGTAATCTAACAAAATAATTAATTCCATATACCATCAATTTCGGACATGATCTACCAAATAATTGCAAGACAATGCAAATATACTACAGATCATATATGAAAATACCAAAATAGACCGCCAATTCTGTCCTATTCCAAAATCGATATCCAAAATAGCTGACTTTATAGTAACCAAACCATTTACCAGATCGAAAATCGTATTTCAAAACAGAAAGAAACCATTAAATCAACCGATAAAAGGAAAAAATTAAGAACCAAAAGATGTACCTGGCGCTTCCCAACTTCTAGATGCTCTTGTTTCCGTGAAGAAGGCAAGGCCTAAACCTACGCCATTTTCATTTTACCCTTTCTCCTTCTTTTTTTTTTTTTGAATTTAACAATGAGAATCCAAAATTAGTAGATGAACAAGGAAAACTTCGAAAAATTGAATTTATTTTACAGAATTCTCAATTATTTACTCCATTTCAAAGAAATTAAATGTGGGAAAATTGAATCCGAACCTGTAAATATCAAAACTGAGCTCTCAGTAGAAGATGTCCGGGAACTCCTTTATCAAGGTCCGAATAGCGTAACCCATATTCACGTAATAATCCTGCTTCTCCTCTTCGTTTTTGCTAGGCTTCGATCCTCACTTCACCTGAGCCGAAAATTGTACGTACAACCTCAAGTTTTGGCTCAAACCTGAAACCGTACTGCCGGCATCTTTAACACTGACCCTAGTGTTGGTCATTGACCAAACTTTCTTGTTGTCGTTCTTCGAAATTGCGCAGCTCTTGAGAAATTTAGGGCGGGGGTAGGGTACCTGACAAATTTGCTAAGAGATTGAAAAAAAAATAGATAGATAACAAAAATCAGAATGATCGAAGAGATAAAAATAGGTAGACTAGAGAGAATATAAAGCAGGGTACCTGGCAATGGCACTGATTTGCAACCCAAGGGGAAGCGGAAGGGGAAGAGGAAAGCGGAGAAGAATGTGTCATTTTCCCGTGTTTTGAAAAATGTCTTACCGAAAAAAAAATGTAAGACATTTTCCTAGAAGAAGGCATCATTTCCCCGTGTTTTGGAAAAAACTTTTACAATTGGAATTTGTTTTCCACCAAACAAACGGTGAAAAATGATGAAAATATTTTCCAGAGAACAAAATACAAGCAAACAAACGAAACCTGAGTGTATTGTTCTTTTAAAAATTTATCGATATATGATGTTTTTAGAGGGAAAAGAAAATATATTTTATAAAATGCGTTTTTACTGATGCTGTAATAAAAACACGTATTGTAAAATGTATTTTTTTTTCTATCTCTAAAAATGCATTTTTCAAGGCAAATTTTTTACTTTGTTAAAATAATAGTCGCGATTAGTGGAATTGTTGTGATGCAGGAGGTAGCCAACGAAAATGGTAAAAAGCTTATTTAAGTTCTGAAACGTATAAAAGAATTCAAAGGTCAAAAAAAAAAATTATCAAGTTGAGAAAATAAATATTTTTATCCTTTTAACATATTATGATTCGATAATATCAACATGTATTTAAAACTAGTTTTGTAATAAAAATAAAAAATAAAAGAATTAATCTTGATTAAAGTGATTCAGCTAATAATCATATAAAACTTAAACATGAAAAATATAATATATATTTTATATCATACCAGACATAGAGAAACAAAAACATCCGACTCACAAATTTGATAACAGATCTTTGTTTATTCATAAATATATTAGTACGTAAGACATGCTAATTTATAATTAAGCAGTTGCTTAAAGTTTAACAACCCACGAGTTTATAATCTGAGTCGAACAAAACCCTCCTAAATCAACGTTGGAGACTTCCCGTATCTCACTGTGCCTATCTTGTCGCAAACAACGTAATGCTCTTTCTTCGATCTTTTTTTCCGGCAACAAAACAGACGAACAACTGCAAATTGGTCTGAACTTGAACGTGGATTTGAGTAGTTTCTCAATGGATCGAGAAAGCTTCGACGGTGTCGGCGGAAGAGGAGCGCAATGTTCTAAATGAGGCATGGACATGGTTCTGGAATGGACTATTGCTGAGTTGAGCTGTCGATTGAAAGCGTTGAATTCGAACGAGTCGTAAAGGGTGCTACCGCAATCCCATATAAGATTATTGCCCTCTGAGTTTTGCTTTTTCTTTTGTTCGCGTTTTTCTTGGAATTTCTCCATTTTATTTTCTCGAAAACAAACAAACAAAAAAAGAAGTAGATGACGAGATTTTTTTTTTCTTTTTTCTATTACAAGAGCTTATGTTTGGTTTTCCAATAGTCGGTACACGCGGTATAATAAAACGTGTAGGTTCTGAGTTACCACGATCCAGAGAAATTCAAAGCGTGATTGCCATCATTGTCTGTCCCCATTCATATGCAGATAACATTAAATATGAGAGAGAAAATTCGCATTAAATTTACTCGAGGAGAGGGAAATATTGAAACTTGAAAGAAATAATAATTGCAGCCAGAAAATGTTAATCAAATCATCATCAAAAGGATTGATGTTCAGACAAAACACTTAAAACATCAACATTAAAAAAAAGTCTTTCACTAGTGCTGCTGCTCCTTCTCCTCTGCAGATTTGTTGTATTGTTCCATTTGTTTCTTGTATACTTCCATGGCTTCACTTGCTTTCGCATTCCAAACATCCCTTTCTTCTCCACTAAGCTCCTAATAAATCCAAACCCAAAAAAATCAACACAAACCCAATATCAATTAAACAAAAAAAAAGTTTAAAAATTGCAAAATTGGTGATTTTAGGATGATAACATACCTTCCATTTCACTGAAATCAGGGCATTAAGTGTAGAGTTGTTGATTCCTTGTCGTTCTTGTACCAGAGTTTTCCTTGCTTCTTTGCTGAACAAAAGGAAAGAAGATGCAGGCTTTTTAGGTTTATTAGGATCTGAATTCTGCTGCTTCTTTTGTTGACGTTTCTCTTTGGTTTTTTTAATGATATGATCAGTTTTCTCTTTCTTTTTAAGCAATTGAAGTGCTTCTTGTTTCTGTAGTTTCATCATCTCTTCTTCTTGTTTTTTAACATTCAATGCTTCTACTTCCTTTTTCTGCTTGTAAACCTCCATTTCTTCCATGTATTTTTCCTTGTTCTTCTTTGCTATCTACAAAAATCCGTAACAAAAAATGAGATTACGTGATCTTAAATTAAAGAAAAACATAGGATTTGTTCATTTTATTCATTTTTACCTCTTCATAAGGCTTTTTTTGTTCTTCAGTCATGTTCTTCCATTCTTCGCCCGCGATTTTCGCCGCTTCCAAAACGTTCTTGCTTCCGGTATCGGCGAGTAAAGCCGCCCTTCTCTCGTTGGAGAACAAAAAGAAAGCCGACATGGGTTGCTTAGGCTTTAAGGGATCCCTTTCTTTCTTGGTTTTTTTCTTGGTTTCTTTCTCAGCTTCTTCCTTGAACTGCAAGTATTGTTCCAATAACTCCATTGCTGTCTTTTGTTTATGTTCATCTTCAAAGAGTTTCATGGCTTCCGTCTCGCGTTTCTCTTTCGCAATGGCCTGTAAATACACTTCCTTTTTGGCTCGATATACCTCTTCGTAAGGCTTCTTTTCTTCGGCCGTGATCGTCTTCCATTTCGCACCCAAAATATTCGAAACTTCTTTGAAATCAGCCTCGGGATTCTCTTTCTTTATCTCTTTCCATTGATCTTTGCACCACAAAATGTAAGGTGGAGATGGCCTTTTCTTTTCAAATCCTCCTCCTTTGTTCATCGAAATTGCGAAATTCTGAAATAAAACCCAAAATTTAAATCACTAAAAAGAAATATAAAGCATAACCCAATGTAAAAAAAAAAACAAAAAATCAAAAACAAAAACAAAACAAAAAAGACATTTTACCATATTAGGCTTGAATTCCTTCATTTTCTGCAATTTCTTCAGCTCCAATTGCAATTTCTCTTGCTCTTTACCTTTATTTTCAATCTCTTCATCCTTCATCTTCAACATTTCATCTTTCTCTTTCAATAACTCTTCGGTCTTTTCTTTCTCTATCCTTAGCTTTTGAAGCATATCTTGCATTTCTTGCAAGTCTTTCTCGAAAGATTTCTTGCTCTGTTTCCCTTTGCCCGCGGCTTTTCCTTTGAGAGATTGAGAGAGTCCGTCGTGGTTCTCTTTCGACGGATCGGATTTCATCGGAGAAGGAGCCTGCGTTGGGGAAAGCTGCTGTGAGAGCTTTTGTGCCAAAATATTGGCTTCATTTGTTGTTGTTGTTGTTGATGATGATGATGATGAGTTCTTCTGTTTCAAGGCTTTTCTTCCATTGTTTCTTGATTTCCTTGGCACATCAACAACAACAGCTGTATCCGCCATTTTTGGGGGGAAGGGGAAAAATTTTAAGCTACAGAAATGTGTCTCTTGATTTTGATATAAATGAAGAAAAGCGGTGGTGGGTTTTTTAAAGAGGGGCTGACGAGGTGAGCAACGGTCTGGTTTTTCAAAATTCAAAATATAAGATGAACGTTGAACGGTCTGATTTTTCAAATTCAAATTTAAGATGAACGTTGAATGGCAATTGAAGGGAAGATGGAGGTAAGATGGATTAAATTGAGCAAGTTTATTTTTTTTTAAGCAGGTAGTTGAACTCAAATTAAATATGGCTGGTAAAAGAAAACCGTAGTAGGGAAAAAAGATATTAAGTACTTAATTGGAAAATAAAAACTCAAATACAAAATTTTATATTAAAATTAAGGGTAAATTACACCATTAGTTACTTAACTATTTCTAAATTTTCGTTTTAGTCATTTAATTAAAAAAATTACAACTTAATCACTACTGTTTTCAATTTTTTTTTGTCACCCTGCTATTAAGTGACATTGTTTAGCTGGTATGGTAATTTTAGTCCCCGAATTTTATATTTTATATCAATTTTACCTTAATTTTATATAAAATTATTTAAAAATAGAAGATTCTATATAAAAAATTTAGAAAAATAAAATTTCGAAAAGATGTTGTTGAAGAAATAATATCTATATGAAATAAAGAAAATTACCATTCAAAAGAGTTTAATAACAAATTGAAAATAACATATAACAAAAAAAAAGTTACATCATTGTGCTTCCTCAGTGTATCTTAAAGGCTTTAATCACTATTTGGGCCTTGAATTATACCCAAATTTCTCAAATTGGTACCTAAGTTTTTTTTGTTCTATTTTGCCACCTGAACTATAGTTCCATTACACTTGTTTAACCCTGTTGTGACCAATGTTAAAAAGAATAGCAACAAATCAGAACACGCCACATGTCCCCATTGACTACTGAAGTGGACGATGATGCAGTTGTCTAACAGCGTTGACCGGACCCAAAAAATATTAAAAAATATTAAAAATCGAAAATAAAAATAAAAATTCTAAAAAAGAAATTAAATATTGTAAATAATTAACAAATCAAATAATTCTTCTTCAATTTTCTCTACAAATTCCAAAAGAATACGAGGAGATTTTTACGTTGTCACTTACTTTTTTTTCTTGATTTATTTTGGCATTACTGTTTTTAAATTCGCAGTCTTGAAATAGTAACAACATATAATTTGATTAAAAAATTATAAAAATATCTTAAAATTATGAAATTGTCACTTAAATGCCACCTATTCATAAGTTTTAAATAAGTTCTACAATTTTTTAATAATTATTTGCAACTTTAAATATTATTTTATAATTTTCAACAACATCTTTACAAATTTTAACAATATCTAATAATTATTTACAATATTTTTTTTATAAATTGTTTATGATTTTTAATAAATTTTTTACAATATTTTTTCTAGTCAATGCACAATCAATGCGCTCAACTACCACGTCATCATCCACACCATCATGCACAATCAATCCACACCACGTGGTGTGTTTTGATCGGTTGCTTTTTTTAATATTGCTAATGGCAATGGCCAAAACGTGTAACGGAATTATAATTTAAATATCAAAATAAAAAAGAAAAAAGTTTAAGTTGGTATATGAGAGAAATGATATAACTCAAGGTCAAACAGTAAATAAGGCTTTTCTCAAAATTAAATTAGTAATATCATCAAGTTAAATTCCATACCCTTAAAAAGAACATCAGGAACTCATATTCATATTATAGAGGGTTGTAAAATAAACTCTAATATCTTTTTTTAACAAAAAAAATACAAAATATACTACAATTTTTTTCTTTTTTAGATTCAATTCAAATTTTCAAATTATTTAAATTGTTTTTCAAAATTGAAATGCATACTATACTTTATTTTTATTTTTTCTTTTCTTGTAATAAAAAATGCTACGTGAAGTAACTTAATATTTTTATGAAGGAACTTAATATTTTTATTTTCTTTAATGATTTTCTAAAGTATGAGTATTGAATATTTTTATGCAAATAATACAGAGATTTGGAGGATTTAAAAACATTTTTTCTTAATTTTCTCGCTGTCTATTTTTGAATATTTTATCTACTTTTATTTAGTTTTTTAAATTTTCAAAATTTTTAAAAATTATTTTTTTAATTTTATATATATGATCAAGATGAAATTGACAAAAAAATATAAAAAATTGTAACTTCTTTAATTAAAAATAAAAACGAAAATTTACCCTAATTTAATAACTACCGGAATAATTTACCTTAAAAATAAACTTAGATGGCAAGAAGTATATTATCTGTTTAAAAAATAAAATACAAGAATGCAATTTATTTCAAAATCAAGATAAAATTTTAAAATGAAATTCCATCAAGCACTTGGAACTTAATTCTATCCTGTTAAAAACCTAGACTATATAATGCTCGAACTTATATTTTGGTACAGAAAATATAAGAGTCACAAGTAGCAATAGCAATGAATTAGTCTTGATTCCAGTGATCATAGATCAATCTCAGTGTAAACTAAGATTTCTAAAAGAATACTAAACTCATTTCATATTACAAGAGATCTTCTCCCATAACAGTTCCCTTCAAAAGCTTGTTTTCCAAAACACAGATACAGCATAACAAAATCCAGGCACTAAAGAATTATGCAGTTAAGCTGGGCACATGCTTGTATACATTTGGAAGTGCGACAAAAGAAAGGGTTACAATACACATATCATCATCCTAATCATCATCTGAAGTAATCTTTTGTTTTTTCCATTTGTATGCAGCTTCCAAAATCTTGAGGTTCGTCGCCTGGTTTTCTTCAGGGAATACATAATCGAAGTATTCTTCATACCTGCCAAGCCAGATGATTCAACATTTAGTTTTGCAGCAAAACACAGACATGCGTTATAAGTACCATAGAAGTCCCTATATCAATAGTCAGATTGCATTTTGCCCACTTTACTAAAAAAATTTGGACAAATTAATCCCCGTTAAAAACTGGCATCCAACGAAAGAACCAAACAGTTACATGTGATATGTCATATGTACCTCATGCTGACGTACAAGGACCAATTTTTAACATAAAAAATGAATGAAATTTTTAATAAAAGGACCGGATGCTCTTTGGTCTAATGTACAAAGACTAATTTGTTCATTTTTCTAATGGAGGGTAATTTTGTTCGAATGGGGGCTTATAATTGTGAAATCAGAAAAGAAAATAATTAATGGAAATGAGGAAAATACAAGTAGACCCTTTATGGTAGTAGACAAAACAAAGAAAAAGAAATTCTCAATTTAAGGGGCTAGGGAACACGAAAATTCTTCCCTGACGTGCACACAAATATCTAATTTTTACCAAAACATTTAACATTTTTTGTTAAAAATATTGGTATTGCGTGCACAAAAATATTTCACTTTTTTAGAAATATTCGTATTGGTATAAATTAGAAATACTGGTAAAAGGTTAAATTGCTGGGTACACACCCCGAGTGTACAGCAGAATTGTCCTATGAAACATAGGGAAACTATGTTGACTTGCATGTTCAATGGTTTTATACCACAGTTCCTAATTGTTTGATTCAAGAAAACAACTAAAGATGAAGGGAAAGCACAAAACAGTAACATGAGAGATCCAAGCAACTTGCAAAAGAAAAGAAGTAAATGATAAGGAGTTACATACCCGGTAACACCACCATCTTCACTCGTAATTTGCTTCCTCTTTTTGAGTTTTTTAGGCAACTTAGACTGGACTACACTAATGTCACCAAGCTCACCGAAACTGCTTTCCGTTTTAAGCCACTCTTCCAGGAGCATAGCACGCTCTTCTTTCAGTTCTGGTGCTGACGTTCTATAATAGTTAACTGCTCTTTCAAAGATTCCTGATAAAAATAGACAAATAAAAGGTAAGAATTGGTTATACTAATACATAATCAAAGTAAATGTATAACAGGCAGCAAAAATTGGATTGGTCCGAACTCACTTCTTGCACGCTGAACGCATTCCTTCTTTGCTTCATGATTATATTCCTGAACCCCATCTTGTGGCAAGTCCGAACTCTCATCATTCTCCTCCATTGCAGAGGCTTCAAAGTTTGCATAACTAATCCACACCTTCAAGTGCTTTGTACGATCTAATAGTCTCTCGTACAATCCTCTAGTTCGTTCATATTCACCTTCAGAAATTTCAAAATCTATGTATGCCTGTCAACAAAGAATATGAAGCATTACCACATAACATCATTAGAATTGAATATTATTTGAGACTAAAAACTGTCAGTCAAGAAAGATACGATGAGAAATGGAGAAATCACTCTTAAAGACACCCCTTCACTGTCCAAATTTTAGTACCATGTATATATCTACTAGCAAACATGCAACTAGTTATAAAATGAAGTTTTCACCAGATAATCATCAGCCATTTCACTAGAGAAACATTAATCATGAGATGAGAAATACTTATTGGATGAATTATGAAGCAATAAGACAAAATTATTGAGCATTACCAACAAAAAGACAAGTAATTCACCCTCCAAACCCAGAACTTGTTGTAATAGCTTCTACCTTAATAGAGTAAATACAATCACAAAGATAAACAACATAAAACAGTTGCTCATAGGGTAAATACCTTCCACAATAACTCCGGCATGTCCAAAGCTGGTTGTGTGATGGCAAGCTCAAAAATAGCTCTTGCCCGCTCTGTTTCAGCTAATGATCTTTCTAACTCAGCATATTTGCTCCATGCATAGCAGTTCTCAGGTGCCCACTCCAGATACTTCTCATACAGTTTTCGGCAACGGTCAATATTACCAAGTTGCAGCTCAATTTCAATATACTTCTTAAATATCTGAATTTGAACAAAACAACATAATGAGAAAAGTTCATGTTAAAAGTAGTCAAATTTATAAACTTTCAGCATAAGCTGGACATTTACCTTATCTTTAGGTGCCTTTCCAATAGCATTTCCCAAAATTTGCCGTGCACCGTTGAGATTGAGCTGTCTTATTTCAAACTGTGCAGCAAGAAGCCAGATCTTTGCAAAAGAAAACTTCTCGTGTGGAATAAGCTTAAGGCACTCCCTGGATAATTTTTAAATTAATAAGGAACTACTCAATGTCTATTTTAACCAACCACAAATACGAATGGTGAAAAACACGCAAAAACTGAATGATTCTTTAGAATACACCATATGTCTATGGATGAGGGAGACAAGATAAAAATCAAAATAACATTTTGATGTATGCTATAAATGTAACAATAATTCACTACCTACTGACTACTATAAAACCACCACCATATAATCCCATGATAATACATTAACTCATGTCAAAGGGAAACAATGCAAATGCTGAAATGTGTTCTTTCTATTTTATACAACATCATTTCTCATGACATTTTAGATATAATGAGCTGTCTTACAAATAAACCAGAAGAGAGGCACCAATGCAAAACAAGGAAATATGGAACAAAAACACTACCATGAAAAGAACAAAGATACTGATAACACAAAGAAATAGAACACTCAATGAGAAAAAAGGTTCAACAAAGCTAACTTCGAATGTTAAATTTTAGATTTTCTTCTTTCCTTTTCCCTTTTAATCGGCACATTACAGGGTAATGAAATGGACTGTTAGCAGAACATGAAACCAAAACATGCAAACATTCAAATAGTAGGCAACTGGGAAATTTCTTGCAGAGTTCAGTTGACAAGATTTATTAGTAAAGCAATTATTTCACTTGCAATTTAGCAACAGTAGCAACCAACAGAACCATAAATCCATTGCAAGAACATAAAGATACCTGTACACATCTCTCGTCCGCTCCATATCCCCAGCATCAAGCTCCTCATATAAAGCATAATTAATCCTAAATTACAAGTAAACCATAATTTGGTTAGTACAGAACTATAATATTAAACCAAGCATACAACCATTAGGCACACAAAAACTCACCACAAGTAAATATATCTCTGCCAATATCGCTTCTCCTCAGCTGGAGGAACATTAGCAATAGCTCTCTCATAAACCTCCCTAATCCTCCCCTTATTGCCTACACTCTCTTCCAACCTTATATAATCGAACCAAGCATCATAATTCAATGGATTCTTCCTGACTTCATCCTCATACTGAAACCTCCTCTTCCCCACAATGGCATCCTCAATCCCTTCCTTATCTCCATATTGCTTCTCAAAAGCCACAAACTTTCTATACAAATCCTCTGCGCTACCTTTGGGTATATGATCCAAAGCAAACTTGTAAATACAACGAGCTCGTTCCGTTTCCTTACACCGTTCCTCAAATTCGGCGAATGCAACGAATAACTGCTCCGCATCTTCTTCATCCGCCAGCTTCTCCACCGCACGTTCGTACACATTCCTAGCCCGTACAATCTCCCCATTCTTCATCTCGAATTTGGCATATCTAATCCAAGCTCCGACTTTGGGGTGGCACTGAACGAACCGTTCGTAAATTGCACGGGCGCGTTCGACTTCGTTGTAACGGAGCTCGAATTTGATGTAGGAAAGCCAACCTTGTTGGTCAGGCATCCACGACATCCAGCGTTCGAAAATCTGGCGAGCTCCGGCGACGTTCCCTAACATCTCTTCCATGTGGATGTACTTGTACCAAAGCTGGTCCACGCGCGGGAGAAGCGTAACGGCACGGTCCCAAACATTCCTCGCGTGGTTGATGAACTTGTTCTTCATCTCCACTTCGGCGTATTTCAACCACAATGTGTGGTTCCGGTAATCGACTTCCAGTGCGCGCTCCCACACGCTCCTCGCTCGATTGAAGTCCTTTTGTGACTCTTCCCATTGGGCGTACTTGATCCAAACACTTTGGTTCCACCGAACGCGGCGAATTAGGTCTTCGAACTCCTTGCGTTTGCGGAGGCGATAGTCGGCGAGTTCAGTTGGGTCCGTAATCTTTTGCTTAGGCGGTCGGATTTCCGCCTCTTGACGTTCTCGAGCTTCTCGGAGGATCTGTTCGGCGGTAATCTGGATTGGTGCAGGAGTTTTATTTTTGACACGGGTCGGTCGAGGGAGTTTGACCTCCGTGTCTTTACGGGTCAAATACCCGAGCGAAGGGTCAGCATCTTTGGATGCCATGCTTCACGATCCGACACGGGATACGAGTCAGATCCGGAAAGAACCAGCGGACACGGCGGTGGGTGAGAACTGAGATGAGAAGAAAGAAAAATGATTTGACAGGGCGGTGGGCGAGAACTGAGATGAGAAGGAAAAAAAACTATTTTGCAGAGAGAGCAGGGACGATGGTAGGAGGAAGATGATGATAGACGAAAGAAAAGATTTTTCAAATCAAATGAACAAAAAAATTAGGGTTGTAAATTGTAATTCGAGGAGAGAGAATAATAAGTATCCCACTTAAATTTAAAGGTTAAATTTGGTCACGGAGAAGTTTTTGTTGTTGTTTACACCTTTTTAATTGATATAATAATAATTTTGATCCTTATTTTTTATATTTTTTATTAGTTTAAATTTGATTTTATATATAATTTATTGAAAAAACTCAAAAGCTACTAGAAAAACATAACATGTTATTATTTGGTGTTTAAAAATAGCTTTTTTGAAATAATTTTGATTTAAATTAAGTTTTATTATTTAAATTGTGTTGTAATTATATTTATTCATAACTCGAGTTATTTATCTTAGTCTGAAAGTCTTCATAAATTTTAAAAGAATTTAGACAAAAAAATTAGGACCGCTTAAAAAAATTAGGACCGCTTAAAATATCAAGTTCAAGTTCAATTCTGTTTGTTTTCAATTTTTATTATGTTTTTTTATATATTAGGTAATTTTTAGTACATAACTTTTGTGAAGGTATTTATAAGGCATAAAATTAAATCTATAATAATACATAATATTATAATGTAAATATTAATAAAATATTAAGATACATGTATATAAAAGTTTAACAAATGAAATTATATATAATTATTAAATAGGCTAAATAACACTCGATTTTAGAGTGACTCTGGATGTAGATCACCCTATTAAATATTAAATTAAAATAACATAAATATATTTAAAATTTTTAAAAGAACAAAATGGGCAACTTAAAACAAGTTTGGACTAATTATTTACAAATAGAATTGTTCATGGGTTGGGTCCGTTCTTAACAAAATTTTAGGCCTAAGCTTGACCCAAAAATGGGCCTAAATTGTTGCCCAAGCCCAACTCAGATAAAAATACTAAAATTTGAACTTGGTCCGGCCCGCCTGTAATACATTTTTTAAATTTTTAATCTTTATATAAAAAATCTAAAAAATATAATACACCAAATATGCTAAAAATATTAAAATAAATACTTCTCAACAAATTGAAAATAAATTAAAAAAAGTCTCTATACTTAAATAACACTAAGATAAGTGCAATCTAACAAGCAAATGCCTCTAAAATAGTAGCAAAATTAACAATAAAATAAGTGTTATACAATATTTAAACATTAACAACAAAATAGTAGCAACATCATAATGAAATTGTAGCAAAACAATGGTAAAAAGTGGAAAAATAACAAGGGTTTTTTATTGCAAATTCGAGTTGGAGCAGGCTAGGCCCAAGCTAAAAACACCTTACTGGAGGCCCAACCCATTTTTCAAACAAATTTTATTTTTTTGCCTAAACTCATTTTCCTAACCTATATTTTTGTCTAAACCCTCTCATATTTGGACAAGCATTCGAGCTGGGTTGGGTGACCTGACCCTGGACAACTCTATTTACAAATATGTGTGGGTTTGGGTAAAATTTTAACATTATATTTTGGATCGCAACGAGTTTAGGTAAGTATAAAGTGTGTTAATGTGGCGCTAATAAAATTTTTGTTGTCCAAACTTTAACCAAAGCATAAAAAATTTAAATATTATATTTATCATTAATATTTCACATTAAATGAGTATTTGGTATATTTTTTACATTCTACAAATAATTCTAGAATTTGGACATGTATTTTTTTTGTAAATGTCTTTTAATATTTTACTATAATTTTAGTTGTGAGTTTAAAATTTACACTAACACTTTAAGTAAAATCAAATGAAACTTTCAAAATTTCAAGTAAAATCACACACGTCGAGATTTCTTAATATATGTATATAGTATAAAGCAAAATAATTAAATTAGAGACAAAAATATTTTATGTTACAAAAAAAAAATATAAGGTTTTATTGAAATATTAGAACGTTTTTGCATAAGATTAGAAAATTAATACTATAGTCAATATAAATATATTTATTATTAACTGAAAACATAATAAATATATTAAAGCTAATAGAATTAATACGATTTAAACTAAAAATATTATCAAATTTATCATAAAAATAGACAAATTCTATTAAAAAAAAGAGTCAAATTTAAAACTTTTGATGGCAAACATTTTTTTTTTAAATATTGATTATAAGGATTAAAATATTATTTTCTTTTCTTTTTACAACTTTTTTAGGGCCTAAAATACAACTTGACAAAAATTAAGGGGTCGGGCCCGGTTAATCCTCTCTAGATTCTTTATTGTAATATACAACTTGTTCTGCTAAGGGCCTGTTTTGTCTTAAAAAAAATGGAAAAAATATTTTTTATCTTAATATTTTTTTTAAGGAGATTCAAATGGATTCATTAATTAGTTAAGTCAATATATTCATTCAATTAACTATTCACAAAATATAAAATATTTAACTATTTTTAAATAATATTTATATATTCTTATAATTAATTAATATGTTTTTTTTATTATGACAGAACAAACTAATAAGAAGTATTATGTTTTGTAAGACTTTTTTTCTGAATTTTTTTTCTCCATTTGTATTTTATTTACTTTGTAAATATATGTTCGTTAATTATATTTCAATTATTTGTTGATTTTTGTATTTTTGTATTATTTTATAATTGTACTAAGTTTATACTTAGAAATAATTGTACAGGTTCTAAAACACAACATTATATTCTAAATTAATTTAGAATTTAAAGGAAAAAAATAAAAAGAAAATATAAAAAGATTCCAATTTCCAATTTCAAGCAATATAGTATTGTTTCTAATTTCATTTACTTAAGGTAATATAACCTTTCCAATTTATTTTTCCAGATTAATTTCATTTAGTTAATGGACTTGATAGGTCCCTATAATATAGGGACCTAATCAAATTAATCCGACTATTAAAAAATTTAAATAATGTCAAATTAGAGTAGAGTTAATATTTTTAAAGTTTTTTATAGTTCTATAAATGCTTAGAATTGAACTGTAATTGAAAAAATTCAGGACATATTTTATCCAGTAAATGTTAACTTTCATTACAAAATGGACTTATTTAATTCTTTTTATCAATATAGAGACTAACTTGATACATTTAATAATAGAGGGACTAATTTGATCTAGTGCCTAAAATACAGGGACCTACTAGGTACTTTAACCTATAATCATATATTATTCTTCCCATATGCAAGCAGATAGGTCCAACTAATGTGACAAACTGTCACCAGAGAAAAAGAAAAACAAAAATGGGAAGAGACATTGGACTAGTTCTACTTCTTTTATTTATACCGTAATATTATGATTTGCACTCAAATTAATTTTATTTTGGGTTAATCTACTATTTAGTATCTGAATATAGCTTTAACGTTCAATTTAGTAACTAAGTATTTTTTCCTAATCATACTTGAGTTTAGCTTATATGTTGAAGTACTTCAATTTAGTTTCAATATTTAATATGATATTTGAGTTTTTTTTTGTCCTAAATAAATATTTATATTTTTTTATTAGAGCGTTTGTGCCAAACATTCATTAGATCAGATGATGCTTTTTGATCTAGGTATCAAATTGAATACTAAAGTCGAACTCAAGTACCAAATTAAGACAAAAAATCTAAGTATCAAATTGAGCGTTAAAACTGAACTCAAGTATCAAATGATATATTAATCCTTTTTTGATTTGGGTAAATAAATCCAAAGTCACTAAACTATTAGTAAATTTATGTTTTAATTGTTAAACTCTAAAAAATTATAAAATGATTTTATTTTAAATTAATAACTAAAACATGTGGTTTGCTCTTTTTTATTTTTATATAATTAAAGTATTCATATTATAAAATCATGTTCTGCAACCCTTTCTCTCGGCATACGTTATCAACATCGTCAAAAGAATCAAATTTCTTTATCTCTTTCTCTCTCTTTCTACTGCTCAGCCATTTCTCTTTGAGAGAGAGAAAAAAAAAAGCTTAACATTTGAGGCACACCGCAGAGAAAGAGAGAGAGAGAGAGCATTTGTTCACTTATAAGGAAGAATGGCAGTTCCCAAGGTTTGTTTCATGGCTGTTTTTGCAGCTCTTGTTTTTGCTATGGCTGTTGATGCCCAGTCTTCTGCTCCCGCCCCTGCTCCCACAAGCGACGGTTAGTTCTTTCTTTAAAAAAAAATTTCCTACTGACGTTTTAGATCTGGCTTCCGAGATCAAATGCCATTTTAGATTTTAAATGATTAAGAAAATTTTTATTATTTTTTTGGGGCGCGACAGGGAATTCAATCGATTTAGGGATTGCGTACGTGTTGATGCTGGTGGCTTTGGTGCTCACTTACCTCATTCACGCTGCTGATTTCTGTTTTAGCTTTTGATTTTGATTTTTTTAATTTTTGCATTTGAACAATTTATGTGAAACAATGGTTGGCTGGTCTCGATTTGAGTCCTAAAAGGGTTGTTTTTTGTGACTTTAGATATTAATTGTTGGGATTCGTTGATAATGTCAATTTTTTTTTTAATCTTTGGTGTTAGTCTCTTTAATCTTCTATCATTTGCTAATTCTCTTTTTGCTGCTGTATCTTCCATTTTTCGTCTCTCAAATCCTAATCGATTTAGCTTATTCTGGAAAGCTGTGATGTTGCTAAAAAAAACAATAATCATCTGGATTAACTGTATTTCAAAATAAAATAAAATTTTGAACGTTCAATTCACCTTTTTAATAAAATTTTGAAGAAAAGTTATAGAGCCCAATAATTAAGGGTGAGTTCAAGTTCGGCTCTGTTTGTTTATTTGTTTTACTAATTTTAGATTTTTGGATTTATTTTAATAGCTTTTCAACATAATTCAGTGAAGTTTTAATATTTTTATAAATATTTTTAAAAATAAAATTTCAAGTTAATTAAAAATAATCAATAGCTATTATATAACATTTTTTTGAAAAATATTTTTTATTTAGTGTTTTAAAATTAATTTCATTATTTTAAACATAAATATTTATTTATTTCCATAAAAATAAAATTAATTATAAATTAAATAAAAAATACAATTCAATTGAAGTAAACGGTGATTTTTTTTATTTATATTCCATAATTCGTTTAAACATGTCGATATTTTCAATTATTCCAACTTTCGTGTTCAACCCTAACATTAAAGCATGATGGTTTTCTTTTTCTTTTTTGAGGTGAAAATAATAAAAATGTGTTACATATATTACAAAACAGATTCAGTTTAATCATAATAGCATGACTATATTATATAAATTGAGTTTAATTTTGATTAATATCATTATAGATGTATATTTAATAAAATAGATGTGTTGCAAAAGATTGAAGCATACGAATTCGAATACACTTAAATATGTAATATTTTATACTTTAGCTCATTTAATGTAACTTATTTAACTTAAATAGAAAAAGGAAGCATGTTTTAGTGTCATGGGTTAAAAATCGAAGTTCATGATAAATACATACAGAACATCTCATGGAGGTCAACTGATTAAAAAAACTCATTTGACCTACTCGAATTGACTCAATTTGTGGAACAAGCTAGTCTATTTGAAACATTGGTAACCCGGTGAAATACTCCAATGAAATTCGAGTTATCATAGTGAATATTATAAGTCTTAATAAATAAGATAAGTTTTGATCTTAACCGTCAAATATAATTTAGACTACTTTTGAATTTCGAAAAGCTCAATTAAAAATAAAAGATTTCCACCTTATTTGTAATGATTTACTCAAATACTAAGAGCAACTAGTTCTTCACAGACAGAAAAAGAAACAAATTGCAAAGAACAAATAAAGTGTTAATATTTAGTACACAAACAATGTACTTACTCTATTCCACAAGCATCTTAAAAAAATTACTATGAGTATTTTTTCTTTTAAATAATAATTATTTTAATAGTTTACTATACACTTCATAGGAAACTTATGACCCTTTTATTAGTCTAAAATTCCATTCATTTTTACTATTATAAACCGGTTCATATATCTCAACATAAGTTACATGTAAAGTGCCATGCGTCACAATCTAATTATTTCGTTAGCTATACTAGTTATTAACAGTAAAAATGAATAAAAATTTTAATAAAAAAATCAATTTACTCTTTAATCTATCTAGCAAGAACTAAATTGCCTATTTTTTAATATAAAGGACAAAACTCAATCGAAATCCTAGTACAAAAGTCTCTATGCTTGTACTTTTCAAACTCTATTTACTTCTTTGCACCATATCCAAAGGACATTTTTAATCAGAATCTCACAACGTGTGCTAGAATTGTGAAACTCAACAAGACACTAACAAACAACACCTTACAGGTTGCTGTTAACTGTAACACGACGGAGTTGAAGTCGGAGTTTAGCAGCTGATCTGATCAGCTTTTTTTTTTTTTTTCCAGAAGATTGAAAACAGGGGGGTTATTAGAAAAGTGGGGACTTTCAAAGTTTGAAACATAATTTCCATACAAACAATTAAGGCAACAAATGTGTTTTAAGGAGGGATTGGTCCAGTACATAGTTGGAGAGACAGATCACACATACTGTTTCATTGATTCATACATATTAAATTGAAGATCAAAGCCACATAGAATAAAGCCCTCCTATTATATGCATATTAGCACACTAACCCATAGCATACTTCTGGGTCCAGCTCCGAGCAGTTGTCTCGTACTTAGCCCTGTCGGTCTTGTACATGTGGGCAATCTCTGGCACCAAGGGATCATCGGGATTTGGGTCCGTCAAAAGTGAGCAGATTGAGAGCAATACCTAGAATCAAAATACAAATAAGAACACATTCCCACACTTCAAATACCACTAAAACCGAAGCAACCAAAAGATGAATGATGCAAAGCAAACTACTTGGGCAGTAGATGAAATGCTAGGGTTGCTCTAACCTTCATTTTTAAAACAGTTAAATTTTTTAATGGTTTCATGAAGAATTGCTAATAGATGACATAACAGAGAAATGTATAATTATTCAAATTAAGAGATGTATATGCTTCAAGACATGTTGAACAATAACCTTGGATATGGTGAGGGCAGGGCTCCACTGCTCCTTCAAAATATCGAGGCAAATGCTGCCATTGCTGTTAATATTAGGGTGAAAGACCTTTGTCCTGAATGCAACCTGAATTCAAGGGGAAAATATAATAATAAAAATAATAAGTACAAAACAAGAAAAAAAGATAACCAAACAAAACTAAATGAGAAACTTGCTAGTCATGAATCAGCTGCTAAACGAGTATGTTATAAGGCCATTAAGGCGGAAAAAAAGTATGAAATAACATCACCATGTAATTACGAGAATTAGCATAAGTCTAGCTCAGGATTGACAAGCCATTATCAATAGCATACAAATATATTTCTCTAAAAAAATTTCATGTATTCTATCTTAAATTATATGAGCGACATCATTGTTGGATAAAATTATAAATATTCCTCTGGTGTCCATGCACAGTAGATTTGTTTAACCAAAAAGTTTATAGTAAATGTGAGGAGCCATAATGAAACATCTATCTGCATGTAACAGAGAAGGCTTACCTGAGACTGTTTACAAAAGTTAAAAATAACAATAGATCATGTAAACTTTGGCACTGAAAACCGCCTAATAATAGCCTTTCACATATAAACTAAACCATTAGACACCTAGCATGCATATGCATGCACAGTGGTGCATGCATACATGCCAAAAGAAAAATAATTGTGTAACAGAATAAGCTAACAAAAGCTACAAAGAATTAGCTTTTACTCATGTCAATGCCAAGCAATGTTTGCACAAGCCATTTACCCTGTAAAGACACCATGGTCACAGAGTATTTACAGTAAGGAATTAACTAAATAACATGAAGGCTTTAAAACATTTATGCTCATACATATCCCTCCAAAGCTTGAAACGTAGAATGGGGGATGCAGGAGTATCGGTCAATTAAAAGAACAGTCACGTATACAAGACTTGCATGGAAAAAGAACTTGCAGTAGATAGAGGGCTATGCAATTTTGTCTCTAGACACATAAAATGGCATGTTTCTAAAACGTAAAAGAAAGTCAGTTACAGTTATATACACAGTCAGGAAAAGTAGACATACACAATATACAGTTAATCCAGGAATAACGTAAAATAGAAGGCTAAGGAATAAGATTAAGTGCCTTGGGTGGCTTAAATGGATAGTCCGGAGGGAAATGAATGGTGACTAGAAACACTCCACCGGCATATGGACTGTCAGGTGGACCCATAATAGTCGCTTGCCAATGAAACATGTCTTCAGCAACAGGGCCTTATTTCAATGATAAAATGAAGTAAAACATCAGCGAGATGTAAAAACCAAAACAGCAAGTAACATTTAACTGAAATAATGATACAAAAATAAGCTCTGATATGCAATATTTAAAAAAAAAAAGTTTCTTCTCCAAAACATGATCATTTCCTCACAAATTAACCTATAATAACATGAAAATGAACAGAAATCAATAAGGCACCAAAAAGAAAACCATTAACAATTTAGAATGAAACAGAATCCAATGATGTGAATCTAAAACTTTAGTCAATGGAAACATCATGATCAACATCATATCCCTAATAAAAACTATAGATCCATCATATACATAAATAATTATCTCATTTCATGATTCAAAAAAAATTAAAAAAGAAGTGAAGTTTCATGAAAACAAAACTAAAAAAGGATGATAAGAATAAACAACAAGAAGTAAAGAAATTGAAGCTAGAAAAAAAAGGAAAAGAAAGAAGAAATTGAACCTGCACTGCAAGAGGTAGGAGGATCTTTCTGTAGATCCTTGAGCTCCTTCAAGATCCGCTTTGAAGCCATCGCCTAAACCCTAAAACAAACAAAAAAGTATCTTAAAAGGAAAAAAGAAAAAAAATGAAATTCAAATCAAAGCTAGATCGCCTTCAACGAAGATTAACACGGACCAAAAAAAATCTAAAATAAAGAGAAACAAAATAGAAAATTACAGAGCTAATTGGAGAAATTTTGAGAGAAAAAGTAGCTGAGAGATCCTCCTGTCCTGGGCTAATTTTTATTTTGTTTAGTAGTCGCTGGAAATAGCTAAAAAAACAAAGTAAAGAGAAAAATTAAAAAATAATAAAAAGGTGTAAAAAGGAGAGGACGAGAGGTTGAATAATAATTTTTTGGGTAAAATCATCCGAGGTCACTAAACTATTAGTATGTTCACGTTTTAGTCACTTAACTTTAAAAAGTTACAAAATAGTCAGTAAACTATTCAAAAGTTTTATTTAAGTCACTAGGTTGTTAAGGTTTTTTTTTTAAGTCCGATGAGTGAGCTCCAAGTGACGATTCAATGATCAACACGATGGATCTGTATTTATCAACAAGTAGAACATACCTTAGATTCAAGTTAATTTAACATTCAATGTCAAAGATCGAAGAAAAAAGTTATTTAAATTTTAGTTCAGAGATTCATGATGTTTAAAATTGTTTTATAAAAAAAAACTTAATCTATAAAAAAGAAGGGGAATGAGAGGCTTCGATTGATGTAGGCAATGTGAACAGGGAAAACCATACAAATGCTATTTTAACAATCCAATGACTTGAAATAAAACTTTTGAATAGTTTAATAATCATTTTGTAACTTTTGGAAGTTGAGTGATAAATATATGATCTTATTAATAGTTTTGTGACCGTGGGGCGTAATTTACCCTTTCTTCTAGAAATATTTAATAAAAAAATAGGAGAATTGGGTTGTCTTCTTGCGTTCTCATTGGCTATCTTCGCGGACCTCTTGTACGTTTTTTTGTAATAAAATGTATTTTATTTTATTACTGCTACTGTAATAACTATTATCTCTGCTGAACTTATTTTAATTTATTCTCAATTCTTTTATATTACAAAAATAAATATTTCATTTTTAAATTAGTAATAGAAATATAAAAGTCTTTTTATTTTTTAAAATTACTCGTCAAAGCGATTGATTTTCTATGATATTTAATTTAATTCTTAAAAAAAGATTAATTAGATTTTTTTTATGAAAGAATCAAAGCGGACTATAATTAAGTTGAAGAGTTAAGTTACTTGAATGGTAAATGAGTGAGAGTGACGGCTGAAAGGATATTGGATAATATTTTACAGTTAAATATTTTTATTTGTAAAATACAATCAACAATCAGAGTGGCGCAGCGGAAGCGTGGTGGGCCCATAACCCACAGGTCCCAGGATCGAAACCTGGCTCTGATATTAGATTAGCTCAGCTGGCCTGATAAATTTTGGCCCCTTTCACTTCTTATTAAACCTTTCAGGTCCCTGATCGAAGATTACACACTTTTGCTTAACTCCGGACCGTTCTCATTAAAATTTCGAATTCTGACATCGTAAGTTTCTTATTAAATGGGATTGTCATTCTCATACATAAAACCTCATTTTCAATCAGTTTAAGTTACCACAAAACAAGCTATATCAGTTTAGTGGAAAACCATTAGACTGAGAGCTTTGATTAATACATGCTAAACATGGTTTAGGGTGTCATTAATCAAGTCATTACCATACAAATGAAACCAAGACCAAATGTACAAAGCATCCAATGAAAGTAAAAGATTATCTGAAATTTTAGTATCAATTGTGGAGCCCTATTCTAACTTTTGTTGATGTCGAACTGCCTGAAAAGGAACAAATTTGAAATTGAATGTACAAAAGAAGCCCATTTCAATGGCGGGAAATTTTTTTTTTTAACCTAGTCATCTTGATTTTTACAACACTGTTATTGTGTTTCCCTTTTTCCTTACATCATCACAATTTTCCAAATTATTCAAAATTCTATGATTCCAAATGTATTTACACATGGTGCGTATCAGTAACTGATATAGTAATCTAATGGACTGTATACAATACTATATAAACCTAGCTAAATCTCATTGTCTAACAGTTAGTTCAGCCCTGAGATGGAGGACACCATTTATGAAGAAATTACTATCATCGGCCATGAATGTCGTCCATGGTATACCGAACAGGTTACGATAGCCAATGGCCTTTCTGCCTGTGAATGTGTAGTTACCTTTGTACTTACTTACGTAATCCTCAGTTGGTTTTGACCTTGCTGCAAACTCATAGTCAACGGCAAAAGTGACGGCACCCTTCTCTTGCATTCCCAAAAATAGCCCAAAGCAGTGGAATGAGCTTTGCTGGTCCATATGGCAATGTGCGGAGAAGAAAAACCCTTGTCCACCAAGATGGAATGCTTGTGAATAAACTTTACCACCTGGAAACAGATGCGCGCATTCCTCGCGCTTCAGGTCCAGGTACACAACGCACTGTTGTTTTGGCTTTTCAAACTCTAGAACCTTGACTGGGCGGTACTTGTAAGCCCGTTCAAGAAAGTGGCGAAAAGGGGCATTTGCCTCCTCCGATGCAAGAGCACGCTGTTTCTGTGGTGTCTCAGCCTTGAAAAAGAGGGCTTCGAGCACAATCTTGGGTGCAATTTCTGCATCAAAGTCATTGCAGGTTAAAACTTTTTTAAGCTTTCTGCAAGTCATATGCGGAAAACGGATTAGTCGGCCAAGGCGTGTAGCAAAAACTCCACGCCTTTCCTCCAGTTTTGGGTAATGAGTCCGAGCCCACTTCAGCAAAAAGTCATAAACAGCATCCTCTGAAGCTACCTGGAGATCATCACTGGAAAAAACTGCCTCTATACCAGCAAGAGGCAAGTTGAGTACCTCATCCTGGAACCTGAAAAAGAACACGGTACAAACTAGTTTATTAAAAGATCTACAAATTGGACCCCCCAAAAAATAGTTAATGAAATGTTGACAGCAACTTCACTAACTTTGCCACTTCAGACCACCAACATCCAAGCTACTTAATTTTACACTAATGTACCCATGTTATACAAGATTGCAACTATTGCCCTCATAGTTATCTAAAGAAGAATGACCATAATTTTGAAGGGAAAAACCTCGAAATAAAACCAAAAAATATCAACAAAAGGATGTCAAACATACTGAAATACATATAGTAACAATTAACAAAGAAAGCAACCTTGTTACAGATAGAAATTACTCAAAAATATAAATAAGTATTTAATATTGTAGATAATGACAGCACTCACTTGGTTACATCCTTGTATTTTGCAGCAAGAAATAGCTTTGCTGCATCTGCCAGTGGCTGAACAGCATCTGCCATTAAAACAGTAGAAGGAAGATCCAGATACAGTAAGGCAGATTCACGGGTCATAGGAAGGTTTCGTAACAATCGACTACAATATCTCATGCACGATGCAACCTCAAATTTGTCAGCTGCCATCAACACATCTAGCAAGGCAGTAGGAGTGGTAGTTGATAGGGTGTTGCTATACATAAAATTAAGGAGGTCCAGGAGAGCTGCTTCTTCTGCTCGGGAAGAAAAAGAAGAGAACAAACAGTACTAGGTCATATTTATGGTTTGCCTAGTCAATAAGTAATGACCTAATAAAGAATATAATGATCTTTTAGATCACAATTAAATGCATGAATCAACTCATAAATACATAGCTGATTCCCACATGAAAGCAGTCTTTGTTCAATGGGTTCATATCATAAGGGGCAAACAAAAACAGGAAACTGTAATGGGAATATTTAATATCCTTAACATTTACCAGAAGCATGTACCCAAAGGGTTACATATCGCTGCTCTGACTCTGTCATTCCATTTGAAAACAACTGCAACAAGAGGCACAAACAAGTATGTCAATCACGAATAAGCCAACCAATGATAAAGGCAGAAACCAACCACAATCCCTTACCTTATAAAAGAATGGACTTTTAGCTGCTAAAATTGGAGAACTTATATGAATGATATTAACTCTTAGAACTGTCAAATGATCCTTATTCAAAGATGAATAATTGTCATGAGCCGTATCATTCCCTACAAAAATACCAAACCTGTATCAAGAAGGTTCATTTGTTGCAATCAGATGGTAACTAATATTTTGCTCTCAAATACAAAAAAGCCTAAGGAAAAGTTCAAAATTAACGTTCTTGAATAACAGAATCCACGGTTTATTGCGACCCATTTGCTCATTTCCAGTCAAAATTCGACTTAGTGTGATACTTTCTTGTTTTTTTCTTTTAGCAATTTATGAATAAGGAGCCACAAACAACCAAACGCGCACACACACACAAAAAAAAAATGAAGAAACCGCAATAGTTTCAGTTGTTACAATAAAAAGATCAAGTAAAAACAATGCCTTCATGAAATTTACTAGTTACCAATTTGATTGCAGTTCAATCCAACATCAGAAGGCGACCCTTCAATCATTGCCACAGCATCTTCATCTCGATTTTCATATGTTAACCCATCCACAGTGTCCGGCACGTTACAATTCAAGACTTGCTCCTGACGTTGCACGACATCTACAAGAACACCAGAAACCGTCAAAACCTAAAAGAAACACAAGTAAAATTATATAAAATAATGTCAATAACAGAAAGAAGAACGAACCAATTTCTTTCTTGAAATCTTCCCTTCGTCTCTTCCTATTACGTGCCCAATCAGCGATGGAAGAACAACAGTCACCGTCGGATTTCGTCTCCGGCGAATCCGGAATGATCTCAATCCTCAATACCCGATCGGAAAAGTTACTGTCGTTGAAAGCAAAACCGAAGTCCGGTTCAGTGGTATCTGAACCGAAAGCTCCGCCGGGTGAAAAGTCGGAGACCATAATCGTTGATAGATCGAAAAGATCAGGAACGTTAAGCACTCTCATGCCGAAACCCTAAAATACAAACAGATTATAAGTAAGTATACGTATAAGCAAAGTTTGAAAAAATTAGAAGTTAGTTGGAAAAATGAATTAAAATTTTCAAAATACTATAGAACTTGAAACATTCGCTGGTTAGTTTCCGAATTTAGAGTTGCTTTGTTCGTATCTTATATATGTAAAAAAAAAAAAAGACTAAAATTTAAATTTCAAAATAAAAAGGTTTTTTATATGTTTACAAAGGTTATACCATCTAATAAGTTTGTATATATTTTTTTAAATTTAAAATTTAGTCATTATATTTTTATTTTTAGAAATTTAGTTCTTTATTTTTCGAGTTTCAAAATTCAGGTTTAACTATTAATTCTATTAATTTTTTTGTTAAATTTAAGATCATTGTAATGTCATTCTTTTTATTACATTGCTAGTAAATAAGTATTTTTTTTTATTTTAAAATGTTGTACCATTAAATTTAAAAATTAAAATTAAAAATGTTTTTGACCTTAACCCCGAGTTTAAGATGATAACATGTATATTTTTTTAAATTAAATATAGTTCAAGATTGTAAACTTTTTTTCAACGTGAGTGTTTAGAAGTCATCTAATGTGGTTGATAGGAATAGAGTCTGATGATAGATAAAAAAAATCAATTTACTTACGAACTAGCATGAATCTGATGAGGCAAACTAAAAAAAAAAATCAATTGAATCCATTGAACTTTTATTTTTTTTACTTTTTTAATTTTTTTTACTTTAAATCTTTTAATCGAATCAAAAGTTGATAGTCTAATCAATTTGAATACTAATCAGATTCCAAAAACATTAAAATTATCTAATAGCCATACTAACGTAAAATAGGGCTAATGTTACAATTAGCTCGTGAATTTCACCTAATGTACTATGTGGTATCTAAATTTTTTATTTTATTTTTTTTTAAAAAGCCCAATTTGATGCGTATACTATCTTAGTGTATATGAATATATTCATGCCATTAATAGAACCCCTCATTGAATTGGTATTGTGAATTAATTGGGTACCAAATCGGTTAGGAAGTTATAGAAATGTCCATTCGTAATTAAAATAAGTTATATGCATATGGTAGAATTCAAACCTCCGCTAATCAGATTAATAAAATCTTAGAGACTAAATGCTCATATTGGGCTCAACCTTTTAGGGAGTTGCTCACGTAAGAGTTAAATATTTGTAAATACTCGTATAAATAAATAACCTTTACAAAGTGCTCAAATGAAATCTAAACCTTTCAATGTACTCAAATAAAAGTCAAACATTTTTTAAAGTACTCAAATTGAACTTTTCAAATTACACATGTCAAATCTCAAATTATGTTTTTGTTATTTTCTTTTATTTTCATTTTCAAGTAATATTTTATTCAACTATCATATATTTTATTCTAAATACATTAGAATTCACCTAATTTTTACTCAATTTAGATTGAAATGTGTGAAAATTATCGAGAGATTAAGTCTTTATATGAACATTTTTAAATGTTTGACCTTATACAAGTAACCCCTAAAAAGTTAGGCTCTAGTTTGTAAATATTAAATTTATCACTCAACCAAAACTTTATTTTTAAGATTTTTATATATTTTTTTAATATGCAAAATTTATTACATTTGCTAGTTGTATATATATTATTAATAAAACTTTCGATTGAGTTGGCGGTTAAAAAATTACAGAAACATGTTTTTATAAATAAAATATGTCATATTATTTGATGGTATTTTAGTCTTTTTATTTTAACAAAAAAATATATACATATAATGGAATTTAAATCCATATAAATTGAATTAATAAAATCTTAAATTTATCACTCATTCAAAGTTTTATTTTAAACTTTTTATACATTTTTTAATATGTACGACTTATTATCTCTATCAATTGTATGTATATACTAATAATATAATTAACTCATATTTTATGATAAAACTATTATAAATAATAGTAGTGCATTTAATATTATTTATCTGATGTATTTAAACTTCGTTTTACTCATAATTTAATTTATTTTCTATCTTAATATCGTACCTATTTTATATATTATTTTAATCAATTAATTTCAACTATATGTTTCAGATGCACATGCGTATGATAGAAAATTTTAATACCAATTAACTATTTGTAATATACGTACTTGACGATATAAAATTAATGGACCCTCATCATATCATTGGTTTTGAACTTTATAGTATATAATAGTTTTTGCTGGTGGATTAAATTATCTGAAAACATTTTATTTATACTATTTTCAGCAATAAATGAAAGTTTAAGAAACGAAAATTATACTTAAGGTCATTATGTTATTAGTAATTTTACATTTTAGTTATTAAGTTTTAAAATGATATAAAATGGTCATTAAATTATTTAAACGTTTTCATTTAAATCATTTAATTATTTAAAATTTTTTATTTAAATCATTAAACTGTTAAGTTCATTTTTAAAGGCCAGTTAGCGAGCTCCAAGTGATGATTTGATGATCGGTAAGATAGTTCAATACTCGTCAATAAGCAGAAAAACATACCTTAAATTTAAGTTAATCTGATGGCCAGTGTCAAAGAGCGAAGAAAAAAGTTGTTTGGATTTTAATTCTTAAATTCCTAATGTTCAAAACTGTTTTTGGAAAAAAAAGTAAATTGTAGAAGAGAAGAGAAAGAGAAGCTTTTGATTGGTGTAAGCAGTGTGAATAGACAAGACTGTATAACAATAATTTTAATAACCTAATTACTTAAATAAAAATTTTTGAAAAGTTGAATAACTATTTTATAATATTTTAATTTCTTTTTACACTTTTTTGTTTCGTTCTCTTGGACGTTTTCTCAAGTTTTAAGGATTTTGATGTGGACCCGCAAGCGAAAGAAGCGCAAACCTCAAGTTATCTGGTAAGGAGAAACTTCGACTATGTTATTATTATTTTTCATATTTGTTTCCGTAATAAATTTTTTAGGTTAAATTCTGTTATTGGTCCTTATACATTTGAAAATTGTGAATTATATCTCTGTAATTTAATTTAATTGATTTTAGTATATGGGCTTTTCATATTAGTTAATTTTAGTCCCTAAAAATTTTAAAATTTGAAAATTTAGTCCTGAATCAAATAGTAAAAGTTTATTCCTTCTGGTTTAATTCAATTATTAGTCACGTACGATGTGTACAATTGTAAAATTAGTCTATATTCTTCAACTGAATCATTCTAAGTCCCTATACTTTTCGGATTTTAATTTTTGTCTTGATGCAAATGATAGCCATTAATCCATTAATTGGATTTTTAGTGTGTAATATATAAAATTAACAAATTGACATGATATTATACCTGTGATAATATATTTGTCATATCAAATTTTAGAAATACCAGAGTGTAACTTAATGAATTTAACAATTATCACTTGGTTAGGACTGAAAATTTAAATATTTTAAAGTATAGGGACTAAAAATGATCAAATTAAAATATAAAAACTAAATCCGTAACATTTCCAAAGCAAAAAGACTAATAACAGAATTTAAAAAAAAAAAAACACTTTACTCTTCCCAACCAGCTATTGATATGGATTAAGGCTTTGAATAAGAATAATCTAGTATAGATATAAAATTAGACATTTTATTTGTACAAGTAACTATAATATTAATAAAAAAAATTGAGTCAACATTAATTTTAAAAAAAAATTATCAATTGAGTTTTAATTCAATTCCTATTGATATTATTGTCAGGAGGATGTGGATTCAAGTATGTTCAAGTGCATTTTGAACAGATTATGAATAATTCATAATAAATAAATAAATAAACTAACTTTAAATTACAATAATGCTTATATCTCTTATTTTTTAAAATTAAAATTTTTAAAAATACTATTTAAAATATATTAATTCAAAATTAATAATAATTTTTTTAATATATTAAGATAATGATATATCAATAGCTGTGTTAATAATTTATGAGAATTTGATCAAATTAAAATTTTATGTATAAAATTATACAAAATCAAAGTACATGTATCGTTTTAAAATTTATAATTTATTCTTAACGGTTTTAATGTCATAAAATCAATTTAGTTTTTTAAAGAAATTTGAAATTTATAAATTAATAAAATTATAAAATTATACTTTAAATTCTAAAATGATATATAAAATTATATTTTAATCTTTTAAAAATTTATAATTAAAATTTCACTCCATTAAATAAATAAATTATTTTAATCGAAACCATAGCCAACTAACTTTACCAAGCCACCTAAATTGCATAATATCATGGATTAAATTGGCTAAATCGAATTTTAACCAACTTTCGCACGCCAAAGGAAATCATGCACACGCACGTACCATAGAAGTCCCAATCAACTCTATTTTAGTCATTTCCGATTAGCCAAAAATTTCAGTTTCAGACAACTCAAGGACAAATAGGTAGCTTTTCCTTCAGACTCGCCTTAACTCGCTCGTTTTTCAACTTTTTTTTTTTTCGTTTTCCGGTTAGAATGGGTAACTGTAACCGTCCTCCCATCGCCAGTAACCGGTTCCGACCAGAATCGGACACAGGCGGTACCCATCATAATGGCGACAACGTTAAACCTGTTCCCGGCTATTCACCGCCTCCCAAAACCCATTACTACCATTCTTCAACCATCGCCTCCAAAAACCGCCTCGCCACCCCCAACACTCCACCCATCGGTCGTGTGTTCGGCCGTCCCATGGAGGACGTCCGGTCAACTTACATCGTCGGCCGTGAACTCGGCCGTGGTCAGTTTGGCGTTACCTACTTGGTAACACATAAGGAAACAAAACAGCATTTCGCTTGTAAGTCTATCTCCAGGCGTAAGCTTCTCAACCGTGATGATATCGAAGACGTCCGCCGTGAAGTTCAGATCATGTATCATCTCACCGGCCACAGGTTCCCCCCCTCCCCCAAAGCAAAACTTCTTGTTTATTTATTTTTTTATCATTTTAAAGGTTTTTAAGTTAATGGTGTTGTTGATAGGAATATTGTTGAGCTAGAAAAAGCTTGCGAGGATCGGCGCTCGGTGAATCTGATTATGGAACTGTGTGCCGGAGGGGAGTTGTTTGATCGGATTTTAGCCAAAGGTCATTATTCAGAAAAGGAAGCGGCTAATTTGTGTAGGCAAATCGTGACGGTGGTTCATAAATGTCATTCAATGGGGGTAATGCACAGGGACTTGAAGCCTGAAAATTTCTTGTTCTTGAGTAAAGACGAGGATTCTCCATTGAAAGCTACAGATTTTGGGCTCTCTACTTTTTTTAAGCCAGGTGAGTATTTGTGATTCAATGTTACTCGAACTCAGGTGTGAATGTATGTTTAATTTGCCCAGTATGTGTCTTAGGACGGACATATCATCGAACCATGTCGGAATATGTATCTAGTGCCTGACTTTGGTAGTTAAAGAAAAATGAAGGGTCGAAGCTTGTTAAAATTCCCTATTTGGGTTTGCTTTTCATGGTACATTATATCGAAATGCTACTACTTAAAGTGAATTGTGAACCTGCATATGTTATTCGCAGTTTACCCGATCGGGTAAGGTAACATTCTCTACTAATGCAGGAGAGGTTTTTAAGGATTTTGTTGGAACTGCTTTTTATATGGCTCCTGAAGTATTGCATTGGCGATATGGACCTGAAGCTGATATTTGGAGCGCTGGGGTGATTCTTTACGTTCTCCTAAGCGGGTCTCCACCATTCTATGGAGGTAGTACTATTGTTCCTTATTGAAGATTAGCTATTGCTATGTTGTGGATGAGTGAGAGGTCTCTTATTTCTGCTTTTGATTATATGCAGAAACCGAAAAGAGTATCTTCAAGTCTATTCTTCAGGGAAATATCAATTTCTTATCAGATCCATGGCCTTCTGTTTCCGACAGTGCCAAAGATCTCTTGTCGAAGATGCTACGACAAGATCCCAAGGAACGGCTTTCAGCATCTGAAGTCTTAAGTAAGTTTTGGGTGTAAAAATCATATTTTATATTCTTGTTCGTCTCGCTTTAAGTTTTTCTTCGAGTTTCTAGGCAATTCTGTAAAAAAAGAAATAAACTGCAGATCATCTGTGGATGCGGGAAGATGGTGATGCATCTGATAAGCCTCTCGATGTCGCTGTTTTAACTAGAATGAAGCAATTCAGGGCAATGAACAAATTCAAAAAAGTTGCTCTAAAGGTGAATTGCTTTTATCTGATATACCCTTATGAACCATTAATATGTAAGCATTGTGGCAGCATAGTCCTCATCATCGTCCGTTTTCCTTTTTCTCTTTGTCCAGGTAATTGCAGAAAATCTATCGGAAGAAGAAATCGTAGGTTTGAAGGAGATGTTCAAATTGATGGACACTGATAACAGTCAAACAATCACGTTTGATGAGTTAAAAGCTGGCCTCTGTAAACTTGGTACTAATGTTTCCGAGTCTGAAGTGAGGCTGCTAATGGAAGCGGTATGTCTCGATCCTTTTATATATTTATCCTTCCTGATAAACACTGCACTTTTAAATAATTTACTTAAATTCCAATCTAATGACGTAACCTTGGTCATATGGATTAGTATTAAGTCTTAATGAGCCTCTAGGACCGAGGAACAGAATAGAAACCAATATCTTTTACAAGGAGAAATGCAGAGTGAGGTCAACATGTAACTTGCCATCAAATTATATAATGCTAAATGGATGACAAGACAGGGACAGTGCACGTCGGAGAAATGCAAGCCCTCCCTCCTGCAGACCTGAAAGATACTCGAAAACCAAGATAACAGCTCACATGTATTTTAAGTTCATTTTAGAATTTTTCTATGAACTGAAAGAAAAGGGTGATGAATATCGTGTTTTGCATGTGTTACTTGAAACATATCTAATGTAATTGTAAATCTTGTTAAGCAAAATATACTTCATACTGCTCTAGACCGACATTGACGGAAATGGAACGATTGATTACGTGGAGTTTATAACAGCTACCATGCACATGAATCGAATGGAAAAGGAAAAACGTTTATACACTGCCTTCCAACACTTCGACAAGGACAACAGCGGGTAACCAGTCTTTACCATTTTCTTAGTATATAACGATTTTCTTCCATTCCCGAATCATATGTTCCCTTTGTGATATCTGAGCATATTTATTTCGAATCGATTTAGGTACATAACAATGGAAGAGCTCAAACAGGCCCTTCAAAAGTATAACACGAGAGATGAAAAAACAATAAACGAGATCCTTGCTGAAGTTGACACTGATAAGGTCTGCTAATGGTGGATACATTTAAACGAAATTACTGCAGTTGAGCCATTTTAATGGCATCTTCATGTTTGATGTACCGTGTTGCTTCGTACAGGATGGAAGAATTAATTACGATGAGTTCGTTGCCATGATGAGAAAAAGCAATCCGGAGTTGGTTGGAAACCGGCTACACACTTAACCTGCAGTGCCATAAATTCATGTCTCGACCAGTTTGGTTTTGTTATGACCAAAATCACACCGTCATTGCCTGATCTTGGTTTCCCATTCGAGACCCTGAGCTCGTGTTCGGAAATCATGTTCGTGGTTGGTCTATTTCTGCCCTTTGACATATATATGGGCCAAGTTTTGCCATCAAACTGCGGAAGAGTATTGACTAATATGAACTTTTAACTTAATAGAGGGAGTTTCATGATATTTAGTTTTTGCTTGTTTGGACATTGTGTTATTGTTAAAATATGATTTTCAATTCCGGGTTGAATGTAAATTAAATCTTTTATATTTAAATATGGATTTGGCTCAAGGAATTTTGTTAAGAAATCTTTTATATTAATTTAAAATTCTAAAATATAAATTTATTATTTGTTAAATATTTAAAAGAAAAAACTGCATGGCAAACTATTTTTGGATTAAACGTAATTAATAACATGGAAGGACCACAAAGAAAATGCATTATCGTTTAGAAGAAAATTGGGGAAATTTCCCGAAATCATTATTAATAAGAAAAACAAATAAACTATTTTATAGGGTAGAATGGTTATTGGTTCGCATAATCATAAATTTAATCTTTAATATTTATATTTTTTATTAATTCCATCCTTATTCTTTTAGTTATATTTGGTCATTAATCTTGTCCTTTTTTTTTAACGAAAATACTAGCTAATTAAGTTTTTAACGAAGTTGGCATGATAACTTGCGTGGCAGCTTATATGTGCATCATGCCAAGGGCGAAGTTAGGGTGGCTGACAAGGGGCCGGATGGAAAATTTCATTTTGGTCTTTTAATTTTTACAAGATTTTAATTTAGTAAAAGGTAAAATTATACTTTGGCTCCCCAAAAATTTGGTTTCACCCCTACTTCATGCTAACACGACATCATTTGTTTTTTTAACGGAAATACTGGCTAAAATATTAAGTCTTTAATGAGGTTGGCATTATAATTTGTGTGACAGCTTACATGTACTTTATGCCAAGGGTGAAGCTAGGTGGCTGACAAGGAGCCGACCTCCAAAAATGGAAAATTTCACTTTAGTCTTTTAATTTTTACAAGATTTTAATTTAGCAAAAGGTAAAATTACACTTTGGCCCCCCTCAAATGATTAAA
The DNA here is from genome assembly GCF_007990345.1 of Gossypium hirsutum. Taxonomy (NCBI): domain Eukaryota; kingdom Viridiplantae; phylum Streptophyta; class Magnoliopsida; order Malvales; family Malvaceae; genus Gossypium; species Gossypium hirsutum. The sequence goes on along the minus strand of NC_053434.1, from coordinate 2,051,185 downwards.
TTTTGATTTAATCCTTTAAAAATTATAAAGATATAAGTTATTAAATTGTGAAATTACATTTTAGCTCTCGTAAAAATATACAACTTAATTTCGCCCCCCCAAAAGAAATTTAGTCTCGCCCCTACTTCATGCTGACACAACATCGTTTGTTACATCGTTAACAAATATTTAAAAATTATAAAATATTTAAAAATAAAAAAATAAAAAATTCAACAAAATATATAAATAGTTCATAAAAATTCAAAAAAAAAACATAAATTGCACAAGGATTGCCATGCAAGCTACCATGTTTAAAAAATTAATGTTTTAGTCATTATGTTCGCTAAAAACAACAATTTGACTCTTTTTAAAATGTTGATGGTCAAATATGATTCTTTTTAAAAGATTGTGAGCCAAATTTAGCTAAAAGAGGTCAAATTGATAAAAATGTAAAAATTAAGGGCTAAATTTATTATTATGCCTTAATTGGGAAATAAAAGGACCAAATGCAATTAATAAACACCGAAGGGACCACAAAGAAAATTTATTATTTTTCAGAAAGAAAATTGGGGAAAATTCCGGAAATCATAACTAATAAGAAAAATTAATTCCTTGTTTCCAAACACTCCCTAAAATCCTCTCTGCACCAGAAAAAAAAAATCACACTACCTAACTCTAAACCAAAAAAAAAATCAGAAATTAGGGTTTTGATTTTACAATTCCCAAATTACATGTCAAGTTATGCCTTTTTAATGCAAATTATTAGAGTTCTTGAAATTAGGGCCTCATGTTGAGTTCCTACTGTTCTCACTCTTTCTCTCAGCGCCCAATCCTTGCTCCTGTCTTCAAATTTCAGGTTCCGAATCGACGTTGTACCTTTTCTTTAGCCCGAAGCTCCCGGATCTTTGAATCCAACTCCAAGCTAAAAAAGAACGTAAGTATAAATGCATAAGCATTTTTGTTGTTTGCATTTTGTTTTCTGTTACTTTAATTTCATTTTTATGTTAGAATTTTGGTTTTTGAGAATCTGAAGTTGAAAACTTGAAATGGGTTATGTTTGGTTACCAAGAAAATTGAGGAAACTTTAATTGGAATTGCATTATAGTTAGTTTTTGACCCTGAAGATGAATTATAGTTAGTTAGGTTCTTCTTGGTTGCTGAGAAAATGAGGGGAAAAAAATTATGTAGCAGGAAACTTGATTGATCTACTTAGGCCATGATGTAGAACGTTGGCAGCTTTATTAATCAGTTGAGGTTTAGAGTTCAATTTAGAATCTCGTTTATTGTGGTTTTTATTTCCGCAATCATGCTTCATATACTGTTACTTTACAAGCATTTCTGGTTTTATTTATCTATTTTTTAATTTGCAGAAATGGAAAATTTCATGCTTTAGGCATGAGGGGTTCTCCCCAGAAAACCCAAAACCTGAGTATATCGAGCATTTCCTGCCCGAAGAATTAGGACAACCTGAGTTCAGTACGCCTAGTGCTCGCAAAAGAGATTGGAAATCAACTCTTCAGGAGGTAATATTTTCTTTTAATCAGTTCAGTTTAGTGGACCGCTGATGTTTATTTATTTACATGCCACAATAGATGGTATGTTCAGTTTAATCTGCACATCTGCTATCTATTATTGGCTACTCATTGAGTCTATTGCAATCAGCCTCTTCATAGACTGGACAATCAATTTGTTAGCTAGAGTTTAGTCTGGGATAGTATTTGCGGGAGAAAATAGATGTTGGTCATTTGTGGACAATCGATCTTAACATGTATAATTCTGGTGATCCTACTTCTTTTGTATCAACTAATTAAATCGGCAACATGACATTTACCCTTTACATTTTGGTCTCTTTTTTTTTTTTTTTTTGAAACTCGAAATGAAATATTATTGTAGATAATATTATAGTTTTATGGGATATAAAATTTGAGTGTAGTGCAGAATTGTCTAGTATGTCAACATGTTTGCTGATCTCTTTTTTAAATTTTGTTGGGAACATGATGAAATTAGTTGGTTTGCAGGCTGCAGATGCTGTATTGAGTGCAGTGGGTAGCAGGTGGACTGTGCCATGGACAGCAAAGACAATTCTGCAGGTTGGCTTGTTACTCTGTAGAAATATTTGGCATCTTGATTGTGCTTTTAGCTTGTGTAGATGTTAAGCATGCTCTATCAATTAATTACACAGATATAAGAGCTTAAGGTCCATGAACTCTATCAATGAACATCCTCTGGGGCGAAGCTGCCAACTGGGAGCTTCAGCCCATAATGGATTCTTTTGAGCCTAAATGAATCTGGGGGAGAAGAGAAAATCAAGAGATCCTTAGGTTTAATACCTTCTGGTAGATCATAGCTGAACTGGGATAAATCTTTGCTTATTGTTTTACATCTAGTAATCGATGATTTATTTGTATAGGAGATTAGTATTGAAAATGAATTTGTGGAAGAATATTTCATAATAGGCTAAAATCAATCAAATCTAACACTATATTTTTAGCATTTCATTATTTCACGATTACAAACTATAATGATCGATTGAACTGAGGAATGGCCTCTTGTATGACAATCTCATTCAAACTTTGGATGAATTACAAACCTGTCAGTTAGTTGCATGATAATATTTTCTATGCTCACATAGGTTATGCTTCTCTGGGTAGCTGCTTTCTGGTTCATCGGGTCTTGGATGATTCCTTTTGCTGCTCACATGTCGGGGTTCAGCAAGGAATCTCTAACATTCAGAGGACAAGCCTTGTTCAGCCTTGTGACTGATGTAACCGAAGGTCTTGCTGGGATTGCGATACTCCACCGCTGTTTGTCTCAGTTTTATCCCCTTCCATCAGATTGGTTTAAATTTAGTTTGAGAGGGAAGTGGCTTTTCGATGTTATGCTAGGATGTCTCATGTTTCCTGCCATCAACAGATTATCACAGTTCAGCCTCAATTTATTACCCCTTATGCCATCTACACCCGTAACCCTTTCAAGTGTTGAGCAGTCAATTTTAGCAAGGGATCCAGTAGCCATGGCACTATATGCAATAGTAGTTTCGATTTGTGCTCCTGTATGGGAAGAAATAGTTTTCCGTGGTTTCCTACTCCCTTCATTGACCAAATACATGCCCGTTTGGTGTGCAATACTAGTCAGTTCAGTCGCCTTTGCTCTGGCACATTTTAATGTTCGGAGAATGTTGCCACTTATTTTCTTAGGAATGGTGATGGGTGTTGTTTTCGCACGGTCAAGGAATCTATTACCATCCATGCTCCTCCATAGTCTCTGGAATGGCTTTGTGTTCTTGGATTTAATGAGATAACTGGTTTTGTTTTCTCATATCAGCTGAAATATAGGTTCATTCCTACAGAACCAAAAATACGTTTCAGGTCAATTTTCTGGGGCATGCTTTCTTTCTAGGCTTTCAAGTGATTTCTCGATGATCGACAAGCGACTTCCTCGTATCTGCAACACAAATTGAATGCCTAGAAAACTTGTACAAGTCTCATCAACTGAATGCTAACATGCATAATAGGACATTCAGTTAAATCCCAGCATAGCTTAAGAGAATTTGCCTTCACTGATTCTGTCTTGTCTTTGATTTTACCAGGAAACAGTAAAAAAGCAACAAAGAGAATGAAGATTATATATCTTGCATTTTGGCCAAATGCAAATCTTCCATCTTGGAATTGTAGAACTGCATGTTTTAATTTGTTAGGTAAGAAGTTTTTTCTCATTCTTCAAGGTGATATATATATATACGGTAATTATTATATATTTTTCTAGTGGAGTTTTCCGATTTCACAAAGTTATTATTATTTTTTTAACTTTATCCTACAATCATATGTTAGCGTTTCATTTGCTTATGGAGTTTTTTTCATTGAACCAAATTTTTTTCATAGATATACAATATATATAAGTTTTTAAATTATATCCTACAACCATATCTCATTATTTTTAACCTTGCTTTTGGATTTTTTCATTAAACCAAATAAATTTTCATAAATATATATATATATTTTCTGGGTGTTTGAAATTCATAGCCAATAGGTAAAAACAATAGAAAACGAAATTGAGGACTCAATGTTTGGGATATATTGGATGTTTTATAACTTTATTTTGACGCCCACAGATTATTTATTTTGCCCCTACTTGAAAAATGATAGAGAAATTATATTCTAGTAAAATGCACAGTATCAGGCCAGCAGGGTCTTCGCAAATGATACAGAAAATAATTATGCATATTAAATGTATGTAAAATATTTTTACACCAGCCGTGATATTGATGTAAAATATTGGCAGTCAAAGTAGAGGATTGGTAAGTTGACACTGTGGATTATTGGTGTAATTCTTTTTTACTAGGAAATAAAATATTTATATTATAAAAAATAAAATCAAACAGAATATGGAATTCAATTTGCTAATCACTTGTATCATTCTACAAGGTAATTTTAACCTATGGATTTGCTTTTATCAACATAACAAGTTAATGTTACTCCAAATTTATTTTTTTTAATGGGCCTGATCTTTCCAATAATTCTCACATTGAGATTTAAACTTTTTTTTTATTCAAGTTAGTCCTTTAACTGAGTTAGGAATTTGTTACCACATTGTGGGTTGAACTTCTCTTTTTGTCCAAGTTTATCACAAAATTTGACAATTGTTTCCATACTAATGCCAGAATCATAAGATTTTCAAGGAAATATCAATAATTAACTTGAACCAAAAAAAGAAAAATTCAAGCTCCTATGTTACAAGTGTTGGATATGATTTTTCAAGAAAAATGATGATCATCCACAAACACAAGGGAAATTGAGAGAATTTTGAACCCAATGTAAAATGCACTAATCAACATGAAATATGATAAAATATTATCACAAAAGGCTATAGAAAAAACAATATTTAAAACAGGATCCCATATTCATCAACATTGTGAACCCGGTGAATATAAAACTAAAAAGTATAAATGAAGGGTTCTAATTGATATTAAAATGAAACATAGCCTTCATAAAACAGAGCTACCGTATATGTATGTCAAAACCTAGCAACAGCAAACATCTCGGCCAGTAAATCTGATCCTTCTTTCCTTTCAACCGTCTCCTCGGAATCTTAGAAATTTTGTATCGAACACTGCATACTGCTTCTTAATCTCATGCATTGCTTTCTCAGCAAATGGATCAACTTTGCCCTCATATTTCTCGTATAGCACGAGTACCGTGTGAAGTAGTATGAAGACTGTTCGCAAAAAAAAAATAATAATAATAAAATAACGCGAAACCCAAAACGTTTATACGGTAAAAGGAGAGTGAAGACAACGGCAATACCTATATAGAAAAGTGTCCAGAAGTTGCACCAACTTCCTACAATAGACAAGACCCACAAGCTAGCAATCACCTGAAAAACTCACAATGCCGTTAGGATATAATTAACGAGTACACTAACAAGAGTTCAGTATAGTGGCAAATGCGTATCTAACCATTATATCACTGTCTTAATTACGAGCTTCAGATGAAGGAATTGCTTTATGCTCGACCAGAAAGGCAAATGACTAGAAAACATACAGAGAGGAACTTCTTAAGATCTCTTCCTGATGCGATATCCTGCAAGACAGAAAAGGCACAGTTGATCTCAAACCTAAGCGCTTGGCCACACTCTAAAACAGGGTCTTTAGGTATTTGAACTTCAGGGATACGTGTTGGGGACCTATTCAGAACGATTTCAACATTAGCACAAACAAAAAGGATACCTGAATCCAAATATAACCTCAAAATCAGACGATAAAATTGGTGGCTTAGTAGCTTACTTCTGGATGAAGGCAGTAACATTTGACCACAAGAAAAGTAATGCAAGAGTAAGCACCAACAAGTGACACACTAGAGGGAGAAGGTTGTATTCCAGCAATTCCCGAGGGCTCCGGCTGATGCCTTTTTGTTCCTCCATAGGAAAAGGTCAGCCGCTATTACACATACGCACAATTTCATCACATAAGTATGTATAGCACAATTCAAGGAAAAAAAAAGAGGCAAACGGTAATAATTACTGATAATGATCACTTAATAGTATCAAACTATCATCGTTAAGAAAGGTTATTAATAATCAGTACCAACAGTAGTCACCCAGCTATTAGTAGATTTCTTTCAAGGTCACCCAACTATAAAAAATACAAAATGATCGCCCTACTATAAGTATTTTTTTTTATTATTTCTTTTCTAGTCATCCAACTATGAAATGGTCACAAAGAAAAATAAAACTGCTAAAAACAAATTACATTATTACGCAAAGGGTTGGATTTTTTAGAATTAAGACTAAATTGACACAATATATAAATGTTGAGGGTTAAAGTTACTATTATATAATTTTTTTAAAAACGGATATTGTCAGCTGGTGACAAGAATATTGAATATATGCCGTGACCATTATGCAACTACTATAAATAGGTGACTAAAAAGAAATTTGCGACTAGTTGGGCCGCTACAAATATAGTTTACCCAAAAAATAATCACAGAAATCCTAAACCCTAACTTCAAATAATCATGCTAAAACGGGTAATAAAAGATCAAAAACCATAAATTAAGCACAAGTAGCATCAATCAAAGCAAAAACCCAAGCTCGACCTTAGCCAGGTCTAACTCCTCAATGACACAAAAAAAATTTCAAAAAAAAAAAACAGAGAAATTTAGGAAATGAAAAAATAAAGTTTTTGCAACATACGTTTGCCTCCGACGAAAACATGGGGGACGGGTCTTTCTCTCCCAAAGAGACGAAAGACCTTGTATTAGACCGACGTTTTTGATGGCTTATCGTCATCGGAATCAGACGATGAATCATGGTCGTGGATCTTCTCTGCTACCTTCTCCATCAACGATTCCTCGTGCTCCACCATTTTCCTTTGAACCCCAAAGTTCTAAAACCCTTACTACTAATTGTGAAAAACGTTTGAAGATTGAAAACCCCCAAAGTTAAAAACGAAAATCTGGAGAAATAATTTTGAGTGTTGTTATTTTTTACTTAGGAGCTCAGCTCAGTTCAGCTCAGCTTCATTTTGTGGTAAAATAGTCTTAATCTGGACCGTTTATAATGGGAAGGTTTTGATCTGGACCGTTGATAACCCGTGGGCTTGTAAAAAAACCGGGAAAGATAAATGAATGAGACGTACGTTTTTATAGGTTCGAGGATTCACGGCAGTTTTAATTTTGACGAACTAATAAACCAATAATATTGCACCACGTGGAGTTCCATAAGCCGTTGGATTTGTATTATACCCATTTAAATTTTTAAGTCCATTAATTGTTTGATTTCTTGTTCAGAGTCTTTAACTTTATTATTAATCCAAAATCTTTTTAATTATATAGAAAAATTAATTGATATATTATTACCAAAGCTTTTAAACTCCATAAATAAGATTTTAAGAATGAAACATATCTCGTTTATAGCACAATAAAAAAGATATGTAATCGTATTTTAACTTTGTGAAACTGGAAATACTTTATTAATAATGAAGTAAAAATTAATTCAAATTTATTTATATAAAAATTTATATTTGATACGTTAATGATATATAATTTTTATGTATTGATAAACTGAATCTTAAAAAATTTAAATAATATGTCGTTATTTAATTCACTAACAATATATAAAATTATATATCATCAATGCTTTAAATATTAACTAATATTTTTTAATTCAAATGTATTTTTTTTATTGATGTCATTTTAATGATGATGTAATTAGGTAGGTATATGAGGAATACTGTTATTCTTATTTAAATTTTTTGCATTCCAAGCTTCTTTTCAAAGATAATATGTTGTATTTGCATATGAAAATTTGTTAAAAATTTACTATTTAAAAGTTTAATAAATCATTTGACATTTGAGTTTGACATTTTTTTAATACGGTACTTGTATAATTATTTTTTGGTTTAATATAATAGTTGTGTTTGATAAAAGTTATACATATTGCTACTCGAAGTTAACAGTATTAATATTTTAGTGTTTAATTCGAGTTCTATAATTGATTTGATGAAAATTCATAATTAACTAATAATATTAGCAATTAGCTTTCATCAATCAACCCTAAAAGCAAAATAAAAATTAAAAATCACGGTCATCCATCTGCATTTAACAAATTAAATTAATTCACAATTCACACCAAATTTGTTCTATTAACAAAATAACGAGAATCCAACCCTAATAATATTAGCAATTAACTTTCATCAAATCAATCGTAAAATTTGAATCAAACACTAAAAAGTCAACTTTGTTTTATTTGGGTGTCAACATGTATACCTTTTTTAAAAAAAATACGAGTATCAAATTAATTTTTTTTGTCAAACTCGGGTATCAAAAAAATTTATACCAGATCAACAGATATTAGATGCAATATTAAGTTACATTGCACTCTCACGGATAGAACTTAAGTTTGAATTTTAGAGACAATATTATTAAAAATAGTAAATACGAACTCCAAACAGATTAATTTTTATAAATCGTAAAATAGACATAAAATATACAACTTTTAATTTTTAAAAAAAAAACCCAATCTTTTGACACTTAAGAAGCCCGCACGACTTTCATGCATGTCCTAGTTTATTTATAATAAGCCATGGAATAAAATCTCTCCGATATTATGATAAAGACATGGTTGTGTGTTTACACAAAATCCTGTACCAGAAACAAAAATCTGCTTTGTTTGAAGAAAATAATAAAGTTTTTTGTTTGGTTTTTAGATTCTGGGTTGTCTTAATTGACTCACATTGGAATATTTTTCGTAGCTTTGCTTATCCAATTATTAATTTTCATAAACAATGGCTTCCAATTCTGGTTTTAGGAAATACCATCACAAAAAATTAAAAATTAATGGACGAAAAGAACAAAAGATGAGGTAGTACAAGTCTTGGTCGGCCCATTGTAAAACAGTTGAGTTCATTCTGTAAAATTGTAATAAAAAAAATTCGGATTAAGACGTAAATGAATGAAGTTGAATAAATCATAGTTCAATAAGTATAAATATTATTATCGATATATAAAGACATGAGTTTATACTAAAATATATTATCTTTTTATTTATAAATTAGAAGAAAGATTATAAATAATTCTAAACATTATTTTTAAAAAAATCAGATATACCTTATAATGAAATAATGTGGACCAAAGTCATTAGTCTCAATGGTAATTATAATTTAATTATTTAAATATTAAAATCAAATGACCAAACACCCTTGACCAGAATTGCTGGAAAAACAAGACGCCAACTCACCACACTCGCCGTATACTATTTTGTTTTTTTTTATTTGACGTCAAGAGAAAGCACCATGACAAATAGCAGTGCCGATGATACCCTATCAATCCCTGAATCTCACATTTTCCCATGACTAACAACAGTGAATTTTTAAACAACATGTGATTAAATTAATCAAATATTTCCCATCAAGATTTTTCTCTGGAAAAAGAGTCATTGACAGGTAAAAGAATTTGTCTCTTTCCACAATTTGCACAAATATTAAAACAAATTTCAAATATTTTATACACTTATTTATACTCTACTATCTACCTTATAAATATACTTTCCTGTCACCATGTTTGTTCCAACATATATGTAAGAATGTCTTTTTTCATGAAATCTTCATCAAGATCGGTACATGAAGAACGACGTTGGTCGGCCGAGTTACCGACGACCCAAAGTGATCTATGCATGTCGCTAACGGTGTGGAGAAAATCGCTTGTAATGAGCTGTAACGGATTCACCGTGATTAATTCCGATGGTAATGTAGTTTATCGAGTCAAAACTTACATAGGACAACGCCCTAAAGAACTTGTTCTTATGGATGGGGTTGGAAATTCCATTCTAACAATGCGACGTAACAAGGTACTATAATTTTCATACCTTTCATGTTTCTTCGACTCTTTATTTTTTTATTGAAAATTACGGGGATTAATTTATCATTTTTTTTATGAACAGAACCTTAGATTGTTGGATACTTGGTTTATCTATGGTGGGGAAATAGGTGCTCATTGTATATCAACAAAACGATCAGAGAAGCAACCGATTTTCTACGTAAAGAAATGTATTAACATCTTACATAACAACCCTAATGTACTAGCATACGTATATCGGGGCCGGTCATCGGACGAAAAGTACGTTTATATGATCGAAGGATCGTATTCGCATAGATCGTGTAAAGTGGTGAATGAAGCAAAGAAAGTGGTGGCTGAGATTAAGAGAAAAGATGCAATAATTGGAGGTGTTTCTTTTGGTGTAGAGGTTTTTATGTTGATTGTAGAGGCTGGATTTGATCCTGGTTTGGCAATGGCTTTGGTTCTTTTGTTGGATCAAATGTTTTCTTAGGTTTTCCAGTTTTGTTTTTGTTTACATCACAAGTAATTCATATTTTAGACCCAAAGTTGCATATCCAATTATTAGCTATTACTCTAATTTTTTATATATATTTATTTTTTGGTAAAATTACAATAAAAGCTCTTTAATAGGATAAGATTGTATTTTACTCTTACACTAAAAACAGAATAAATTAGTTAAATTTTCTGTTAAAAATTTCATCTATTTTTACTATTAAAAACTAGTATAACTAATGAATAACCAAACAATGATACATAACATACCACATACAGACACACAAATACCAATTTTTAACTAAAAATGGATGAATTTTTTTTATTTTTCAACTCTAAGTATAGAAACTAATTTACTATTTTTCGAATAAAAAAATAATTTGACTTTTTAATCAAAAATTTTTATGATACTTTTACCAGTACACACTTGTATCTGTAAAGTTGAAATATAAGTATGAAGTACACACTTGTACCAGTAAAGTTGAAATATAAGTATGAAATATAATTATCGGACATGAACTTAAACTACTTAAATATGAATGTGGAGAAGATCCTTCAAATAAATAGAAGTTTGAAAAATGGAACAATACTCCTATCAAACACATACTGGAAGCTGAAAAGCTAAAGTGTGAGAAACTGAAATTTCTATTGCCTCAACAATTGCTCTAAAATATACAAGGCAAAGAATTCCCTTGCAGTATTTCTACAAACTATCACTTGGATGTTACTATTGTAACATTTTGTTTTTCCCTTTCCAGCCATAGCACAACTATTTCATTCCCACCTACATCGCGATATATATACAAATAAACCAGGAAAACCGGTTTAACCTCATACAAGAGGTCGATAAATTTTGCAATAATTGTTGAATGCAAGCTTCGACACTGAGAAAAAGAAGACGATGACAACTTTTCATTAATCAAGCCTATCTCTTCCCCTCTTCCAGTCTACGGACATTAGTTTCCGCAACTTATGTTGACTGTTGCAAGGCTTATCTAAAACCGTAGGTGGAAGATTCGTACATGGTGGCTTTACTACATTGGCAGTGGTATGCCGTATTTCACTTACTGATTTGCCAGGCGATGATCTACTTGATCTAGGAGTAGACCAAGCTATGGGTCCTTTTCTAACACCGTTTATGTGGTTGAGATCCTTCTTATTCTCAACTACGGAGAGCTTAGGCCTTTTCGAGAGGATTAACTGGTCTGTGTCACATCTCACCGGTTTGTCAGATCCCAATAAAGAAGAGGGTGTTGCATATATTTCGTCCGGTTTCTCAATTGATTTCGTCTTACGAGCTTTCATGGCCTTTTGTGAAGGCTTCTTTGGCCACCTTGTAATACCATCCGGGTTTTGCCTCAAGGGTTTAGTTGCAATGTCACACAATGTTCGAGCTGCAGCCAATATTCTTGGACAGTGCCCAACTATCAACAAAAAGAGAACAATAAATAAGAAATGACAAACCAAAATGGCAATAAATTTGTGTTCATTAAATTAACCAAAATGACCTATATTTCATACTAAAGTAACTTGGTTCTAAGAATCTAAGGCTAGATAACCAGAACCAGAACAGGTAGATCAGATTCCACTTCGAAAGATTCTATAATTCAGTTCTTTATCCCAGAATGAAAAAAAAAATGCTAAAAAGAAGGGATATACATGCTCGGATTCGGTCTGGCAGGACTCCGAAGAAGAATCATGTGAAACAAGTAACTTGATCCAGAAAACAAGTTGCCCTTGGAAAACCATGTAAAAAGACTTCTAGAAAAATCAGTATATCTATAGACAGGGAAAGACCGAGAAGCTACCCTTCGGGAAAGTACCTTGAGGAAGGTTAAAAGCCTTGGAATAAGTCGTAAGAGGTGATGCACCCTGTTCACATAAACGGAGATGACAAGATGATGATGCTATTTCACCTTCCAAACTACTGCACTTTGGAAGTGAAGGGATTAGGCTTGGATCATAGACAAGTGACTCCAAGTTCGTAAAACATCCAGTTGCAGTCCCAGGCGAACTGGAAGTATTTGGTATTTTTACCCATCGCCCTTGGCACATACTCTTATTTGATAAAAGCTTAACCGCATCAGGGTTGGTTCTGCACCCATTAATAGTATGTGACCAAGGAAATGGTGGCAAGCTAGCTCGGCGGAGTATTTGCTTGCCTGGACGAGCGTCAGAATTATTCCTTGTGGATGAAGGCTTGGTCGCATCTAGAAGTAGAGAGTCCAGATCTTTTGGTGGAGGCAATGCCAAGCGCTCCAGAATATCTTTCGGTTGACACAATGAAAAATCTGGAGGACTGGAAGGCATTTCAGGCTTGCCGGATGAATCCTGGGTTTGGAACAAGATTAAAGTACAAAGTTAATAACTTGTCAGCGCCTATAAAGATTTAAAAACAAAAATAAAACACCCTTTCCAGATGGACCTAAGACTTCAAGGCATAATAACAGGGTGTTCCAGAGCATGCACAGTGTTTTTAATCAAGTATCGCCAGGTGTGAATTTTTTTACTGCATTTATAATTGATTTCAGGACTAATCATATTAGATTTTAGCTCAAAACGCACCTTGTCACATGGTGATGGGTCTACAGAATAGGTGTCTTCTTTATCACTATTAGCACTACATGCTGGAATAGAAACAGAGCTCAGTGGACACAAGGGCATTTTCTTGTGGGAAGAACTGTCCATATCTGTAACGTTTTGGGACTGAACCCTTCGAAGTGGAAGAACGGAGAACACCTTTTTAACAGAATGTAGAAAATTTTCAGTTGTGTTAGTTGCTTTCCTACCCTTCTCGATGCCTAAAATGGGATGCTCATATATGCCATCAAGGAGTTCATTTAATGATAAATCCTCTACAAGCTCGGTGACATCATGAATATCATCAGACTTCAGACCATATAATCCTGAAATTGATGCCCAAAGGTGAATCATGCAAAAAACAGAAACATACAACCAGTAGCTAATTTTAACTAAATGCATAGATTATATCACATAACCAGTCACCCACAAATTTGTGACCGCTCATATGAAACCTAGCATAATTCTTTTAAAAAAATGCATGTTAACAAAACCCTTTTGGTAACAACGACATACCAAGGAAGTTGTTTCCTCCGGAGGCCATAGTAAAGCTCGCAAAACCTGCTTTCTTGGAGAAAGAATCAAATTTCGGCTTCATAGGGACTTTGAAATTTTTCCTGTCACATCGCTTGCCACTAAAGCTGTTCTTTTGTCTCGACATTTGTGTTTTATCTGGATTATATTTTTACAAAAAGAAGCAAACAGACAATCAGCATAATCTCCAGCAAACTGCACAGGCAATCCAGATTCTACTTTTAAATTTCTCCTTCTAATATTATTGTCTTCAGTACATGAAATGCATGGAAACTTCCAACTTTAATTGTGCAGTTCATTTTAACCAGTTTTATAAAACATTATTCTCATAAGACTTGTTCTCCCCAGGATGCTGGGGGCAATCAAAATGATTGCATGATACACACATACATAGGTTAAAACAAGGATACTTGCCAACACTGTAATTTCAAGCTAAATAAAATTAGTTACTATACCAAATATTTTACTCCAAGAATTGCAACTACAAGAACAGGAGCCACTTATGCAGAAACTAAACATGCAAAGAAACAAGAGCATAAAAAGAAGCAGACAAGCTCTAAGAAGGCAATTAACTAGATTGACTGAAACCTAGATTAAATTAATCTACTATTTCCAAACAGGGGAAGAAAAGGTACAACCTGGAAAGTTAGATTTTGTAGTATAACACCCTAGCTTATCATTTATGTCCTTTATGTCATCAACTCCGGTTGAAACCATAGTGTCTTCTAGTTGACTAAAACGTGCTTTCTTAGAATATCCGCTACTATTACTCAGCATTTTTCCAGCTTTTCTTGGAGTGTTAACATCATCGTGACCCGGATTTGGTAAGGGGCAACCATTGCCCCTGTGATCATGCAGCTCAGACAATTCTTCCATCTGACATCTGGGCAGCTGACTACATGCCTGTAAAGTTCAGCATAAGGAATCTTCCTCTATGAAGCCAACTTCAAAGCAATAAAAATGCCAGTCCCATCTACAAAATCAGATCTTGTTAGAATAGATTTCAAAGAAGAATTTAAGAAGAAAACATTACACACTAATGATCAACAATTTGTAAATAGAGAAGTTGGGATAAGATTCCAACCATGTAAACGCTATGAACGAAATACAATAACCATAATCAATTAATGTAATGCAAGAGTAAGTTCCGTAAAGTATTACATCAAGAAAACAACATTCTAAAATTAGCAGCACATTTCCCACCACATAAACAGCTACTAGTGTATCAGAACATACAGTTTCCTTTTGGAAAAAAGTATAATAATCAAAGACATTTCTCTGAATGAGAATGTGTTGTTTTCCAGTGTTAGTTTGAGGGGGCAAAGGAGGGTTAATTTAGGGTTATCTTTTGTATGTGTGAGAGTTTGATATGATATCATAAGGAGACTGGTAGTGATCATGAATGGGAGGACCACCAGGTAAGTTCAACTGATCGAGGCTCAGAGAAGGCAACTTTGTGCTGCCTCCAAGGAAAGCTTATGGTATTTTCCTCCCATCAAGATTAGTAGTATAATATTTTCCTCCTTTAGAAAAAAAGAAAAGAACTTAGTAGATACAAGCTCATGTAACTGGTTGTCAATTCCTTTTGGGTGCATTTTCTCTGCTTTATTAAGAGTAATTTAGTTTATTTTAATCATTGAAAAGGAACATTAACGGTTGCAATCATTTGCAATTTTATACCAAAGTTTCTTTCTCTTTGCAATAAAATTTATTGATCTGAACTTTAAAAGATTCTATTAGCTTGGATGAAGTAATAAATAAACTGACAAACAAACAAATAACAGAAAGGTTGTGAAATTTAAAGCGTTTTGAAGTTAAGACTGCTACTCAAATGGTCATTGGAAATACATTGTTCGAGAGAACAACCAAAATACTTCCACTATGAAACCCTAAGAATCAAATTATAGATCCTGCTTTACTGACTGATTTTATAACAAATTTCCAGAACGATTACATGAGGTTTCATGCCTTAGAAACACTGCATATATCTTAGTAACCTAAAGAAATCAATTAAATTTCGGCGCGTTTTCAATTCTAATTTTACAAAAATTTAGCATTTCTCAACTAAGAAACCAAAAACATCTTTAGACACATCAAACAAAGCAAAAAAAAAAAACAGTTAGTCAAACAAAACCATGTAAATCAACATACACAGACCTATTATCAAATCTGAAAAGAGTTGCGTTGCCGACTTACCTCCCAAGGGAGTTGTATCACGACAGTCGTTGGCCGGAGGCGGTGACCTAACACGGGAGAGAAATAAGGAGGCTCCGGCGGCGGACGAGCCGGTGGAAATGGAAGACAACAAAGCAGCTATGGTTGAGAAAAAAGGGCGCAAGGAGACGCGGGTGGGAGATGGAGGGGGAGAGAGAAATTAGGTTAGGGATTAGGATTTTTCAAGTATATATAAATTATGGGTAAAATAGTAAATTAAAGTAAAAACAAATTTAAATTTAAAACACGTATTATTCTGAATCTCATATAATTTGTTGAAAATTTTAAAGCCAATTTATTGTTTATTTATGCTTTACATATATATAGTTATGAAATACAGACTACGATATTACCAAAAGAATAGGTTAAAATTTTCTGTTAGTCCCTATATTTTATGAAAGTTGCGGATTCAACCTCTGTACTTTAATTTGTTCATTTTAAGTCCTTATATATTTTGAATTTTAAAATTTCAGTCCTTATCAAACAATAAATTTCAGTCCAAAACCTGATGTGACAAACATATTACTCATACACAAACAAATAAAAAAGTTATTTAATAGATTTAATGGTTGTCGTTTATATTAAGATCGAAATTTCAAAATTCAAAAAACATAGAGACTAAGACGGGGCTAATAGCAGAATTTAACCAAACAGATTTAGCTACTACCATTTGGTCAGGAATAAATTTCGAGATTGAAAAAGTACAATAACTAAAATTAAGTGATTCAAAAAGTAGAGGGACTAAATTTGATCAAATTAAAGTATATATACTAAGTCAATAACTTATGCAAATAACAAGGTCTAAAAGCAAAATTTGTCCATTCATATGCACTCGCGGGTGCTCAAAGATTTATATGTAATTGTGATGTATTAAAAAATAATCATTTTAAATTATATTGATAAACCCAATTTGCTTATACAATAAATATATATTTATAGTCAAATGAATGTAATATAAATATGTTTTACGTACGGTAAAATATTATTGAAATTAATTAAAATATTTGAATTCTAATGACCAACTAAAGTTTAGTTCATAGTCCGGTGATGTTTGGTACCGCTAATTCTTATAAAAATATGAAGTTAGGTTAATTATTCTTTATACCACTAAAGAAATTTTTACACTTTATAAGTAATGTTTAAAAGGATAATGTGTGCCTTATCTATAAATTTTAAAAATAATTTTAATTTTATTACAATATCTAGTATTGTAAACACGATTAGGTGATCGAATTGATTAAACTACTAATTACAAATAATAAATGAATTAACAAATGTCATTTGCGTAACGACTTGTCAGCTTGTTATTTTTACATATTAATCATTAAAAATTCAATTAATGGATCATTTGTGTCAAAATTAAAATTTCAAAATTGAAGAAGTATAATGATTTAAAATGATTCAATTGGAGAATATAGACTAAATCTATAATTGTATGCATAATACAGGAGCAATAATTAAATTTAACCAAGTCAGGACTAAAATTTCATAATTCAAAAACTATAAGGACTAAAATTGACCAATTCAAAAAACATAGGGACTAAAATTGAGCAAATTAAAGTACAAGGACTAATTCCAAAACTTTCATAAAGTACAGAGACTAATAGAAAATTTTTACCAATAAATTTCCATGAAAGTTGTTATTTTAATAATAAAACAATTTTTTTAACCAAACCCGGATCCGACATTTTGGATCCCGCCAAAATGATGAGCCTCACAGCATTAATGCTGAGGAATATCGATCCCGCCACTGATCAAGGGGTACCCAAGCTCCAATCCACGAAGGTCGAAGCCATGGCTGAAATCGAAGTTCGAAGAGCAAAAGCTGAAGCCGATGATGATGCTACGAGGTTGCTATGATGTCTGGCTGTTGAGGTACGAGAATTTGGCAATGAAATTGACTTCGTTTGTTTGACATATATATGTATATGATCTTTTGAATATGCTCCATTATAATCAAAATTGTGTTTTAAAGAATGGATCTGAACAGACTTTATATGGGTTTGATACAGATTCATTAATGTGTATTATATTGTATCGTATTTACTCCGATTAGATTACTTTCTTACTGTTTCTTTTATGTTTCTATACTTGATCAAGTTTGTAGAAGATGGTTACCCAAATTACATTGGTGAATTTGATAATGCAGGTGCCATGACGAGCGTGTATGTTTTGGGTTTAAGTCCATTAGGATATATTCAATTTTTTTTATAATTTTTTTATAAAAGTTTCTTAGAAGATCGTATTCTCGTACCCATTCAATTAGTGCCACTGAGGGAAAGAGATTCAACCATTTAGTACCAAGATTTCTTTTGCCATTGATGACTGCTTTGAATCAATATCCCTTACAAATCCCCTTCACTTACCAAGTTTTTGCAGGTTTTCAAACACCCCCATATTCCTTGGTTCACTGTAACATGGGCTAGGCAAATGTTTATGTTGTTTAACTTCTGGTTTTGTTCTGTTGTTTCGTTTCATAAGTTTTAAGCTTGTCTTGTTCTTGTTCCCTCCCAAGTTTCAAATTCGGGTTCTTTTCTACTGATACTTTTGTTGATTTACGACGAGCAATAGGCTCAATTGCAGCTTAACTGAATTTCCAGCATGTAAGCTGATCAATTATTTTCAGGGAGGTTGGACATGATAGGCTGGATCAACCAGAAATCGGGTCTGAATGCATGACGGATTCAACCTGTTTCAAGTCATTTTCAATCTACAGGGTAATTTGGATGATGAAATTTCATGCTGCTCATATGATATAGCACTACCTGTTTGATCTCTAGAGGGGTATGGCATGGCTGGGTAATTTCTATCTGTTTTTGTTCATCTTAGATGCATTGCCAAATCAAATGAATAGATGCCTGTTGTATCCAGGAATCGATAAGTGCATATGATACTACTGCATTAGATCAAAGCTATGATGTCTTTGATTCTCTGATAGCAGGCAGTGAATATAGCATAGAAAACTCTGTAAATCCCTATATCCTATCTCGCCCTCAAAGTGGATTGTATGTGCGGACGCACCTTTCTTGTATATTCATGTATGTGCCGGAAAACCCTATTTGACAATGTCGTCTCTTTCTTACTAGGTAATATATCGTATGATGATCTCAATCCTAGTCTGTAAAGAGAAATGGTAAACAACTTATGCTATATGCCTCACTTTGAACCTCTCACGTTACTTTCTGTTTGTATTTGAAGAGAGAAATCAACTCGGGTTTATGATATTGTTGTTTTCATTTGGGATTAGCATTAGGAAGAATGATTAGCAATTACATGACATCCATTTTTGTTTTGAAATGTTGTTTTTCTTCTATTTAGATTAATAAAGCTCAGCCTTTGCAATACAGTTCATTTTAAGTGAGACTCGTACGCGAGGTAGGTTCAAAGATCGGAACTTGTTGATACGGGTAAAGAGATGGTGGAAGGGAGTGCCAGTTTACCTGTGATAGGCGGCGAATCAGTGTAAGGAGGAAGGACAAGGAGGAGGAGGATGCTCTAGAGTTGATGTGTAATGTTACTAGGGAGAAAAGTCGATATTTGGTCCTTCGTGCACTCAGGCTTATATAGAGGGGTCATCCTTTGTTCTATAGTGCCACGTAACTAACAGTACAGTTTTCTGCACGGTTGTGCGGGTTAGCCAGGTGGCTGTGCTGTTGCATGTTAGTTGCCGTCATGGAGTGTACTTTGTGATCTTACTTTGACATTCTCGCCCTTAGGGTCATACATGGTGGTTATGCTTTAGTGGTTTTGGTAAGTGCCGCGTGACGGACCGCCTATAGGTCAACTCAGTCATCCTTCCATGAGAAGAGACTGTCCCTTGTGAAGTGTCATCCGCAGACCATCCAACAACTTAGGACGTGAAATGAAATGTTACATTTCAACTTTTGGTGTTTTTGATTCATTCTTTTATCTCAAAGTTTTCACACTAAAATTCATATGAAATACATGATTACCATGAAATTCACGTGATTATTTAATAAAGTTTGGTGAGAGTTACACTCAAATTTTAAAAAATATTATTTTGTTGCATGCAATTGCCCGTCCTAACACGAAATCTACAAAGCTAATAATACTATGATGTTTCAATTGGACAACTCAGGTTTGAGAATGTTCCCTCAAGTCAAAACTAGCAGACATAAAAAACCATTTTCAGAAACTCTATATGGCTGGCAATTCATGATACTCTCGCTATGATTCTATTTATATTAAATTACATCATTGCACGCTCAAATAAAAAATAATTTGTGTTAATATATATTTATGAGTTTTTTTGGGTTTATAAATTTAATTTTAAAAAATATAATAATATTTTTTGAAATATTTTTTAATCATTTCTAATTGAATTAATGAGTTATCTTTTATTAATTTATGATATTAATTCAATTAAATATTTAAATATAATTGTTGACACATAGTATTAATGGGGTCAAAGTGGAGAGAAAAATGGTGTCCTGATTTAAGAGTAGAGAAGAAAAAGATAATAAAAAAATGAAGTGTTTTCAGTACCGTCCCCGATCATAAAAATGAGCTCCGTTTTAATACTTG